>NC_143547.1:7851879-8010917 GCF_031878675.1 Megascapheus bottae | reverse complement strand
AGAATTCCACATTTCTCAGACTATACATTGTATAGTCATCTGTACATATATCTGATGGAGTCAAAGAAACACCCATTAATCTAACACCACTATGTCTCTGTCACACACATGAATACCTGCACTGTACAAGCCTAAAATGAGTGCCATACTAGGTCACAGTAGGTATGGTCACCAAATGATTTTTGGCACCAATTCTATGGGGAAAATCTTCTTTAGAATACTTTCAATTTTGGAATTATAGCCAAAGCATCATTTGATCATTTGTCTAGCTTCCTTGACCTGCCTATATCACAGGTTTGGGAAAGAAAACAAGATAGACATTCCAGGAGTATTCGTTGCCATGTAATTTATGCCATGCATTATGCCGAGCTCTGGTAGGCCAGAGATTAATAAAATATAGGCCCTGTTACAGAAGTGCTCACAGCCTGGTACCTTCAGTAGGGAAAATTAATGAATACAGTTGGTCTAACAAATACTATAATAGAAATCACAAACAAAGAGGATCTCAGAAGAACAGTATGTCCTTGGATGTTAACAAGAAGACAGGGGCCAGGAGCATAGCCTAGTGGTAGAGTGCTTGCTAACATGCATGAAGCCCTGGGTTCGATTCCTCAGTACCACATACACAGAAAAAGCTGGAAGTAGACAGACCTCAACATTCTATAATCTGCTCTGATTCTCTATCTCAGCCTAAACATGGTGCAGAAAAACCATACAGCTAATGTTCCAGCTACCATCTTCAATTGTGAATAGGGGGGAATGGTGGATCCTATAGCTTAGCTTTTTTGTTCCATGGGATAAGGCCAGTTCTACATACTCCCAATCGATCTCCAGCAGGCCTGAGTGATAACATGCTCACCAAAACACCCTGTCCTGACTCCTTTTCCCATTCCCCAACCAGTACTTCCTCAGATCCCTTCCTAAATGAACTATTTGTATTCAAATCTTTGTCTCAAAGTGTGGTGCTTATCTACTGCTAAGGAACAATTCATTCCAATCTAGTGGCTTGAACAACAACGGTTTAAAATATTTTGGGATTCTCAGAGAATGGGAATGTAGGCATATTTGAAATAAAAGTGATATAATAATTGTTATGCTGAATGTTGTGTCCATGGAGATTCATTCTGCTGCCTTCTACTTCTGTGTATGGTTGAAATTTTTCAGAATTATAAAAAAAATTGAATCAAAAAGCCAGTTCTTTCATTAGTAGTGATTGTGGAGGTCAAGAATTTGGATAGGGTGATCAGAAATGTGGCCTAATGGTAGAGTGCTTGCCTAGCCTGCACATGCAAGTTCAATACCTTCATACCACATACACAGAAAACAAAAGCTAGAAGTGGTGCCGTGGCTCAAGTGGAAGAGCACTAGCCTTGAGAAAGCCCAGGGACAGTGCCTAGGCCCTGAGTTCAAGCCCCGGGACTGGCAAAAAAATGAATTTGGATAAGGTTCAGCAGGGATGGTGTCTCAGACAGTTCAAGCTTTAACTACCGTACCCAGCTAGCCTGGACTTCTTTACACTTGGAACTGTGACAGCAAAAGCAAAAGATACAATGAGAGGGGAGGAGGAGTCACTATGTAAGACATCCTGGCCTTGCCAAATCCTGCTGTGATTACCGATGTGTATCACCTCGCCCACTACCAGGCTTCTGAATACCTACATTCACCAAGACAAGGGTATAACTTCCATCACATTCCATTAATCACAGCATCCCCAGGGCTATTCTAAATCAAAAGGATGTGAAAATGGGTTCTACTTCTAGGTGAGAAAAGTGGCAAAGTCATATTGCAAAGGGGCATGAGCATATGAAGGTGTGACTCATCATAGATCTTTTTTTATAACAAACTCTATTAAAGGAAGCTTGCTTCCGAGGGAGTCCAGTATAAGTTAGCAAATGCTTTTTCAGGACAGTAAGTCTTGTGTAAAGCTATTGGGAATCTTAAACTAGGTAGACACCATTGTCTTCTATGCAGAGGACCTAGCATGAGCAGAACGCAGACATGTATTTTTGAAAGAGGTGCTGGCAGTGGGTCTGTATGTATAGTGACCTCTCAGGATCCAATAAGGGAGGGAAGGTATCATATTTTGAAGGGCTGAGCACACCCAGAAAAGCAAATAAAATTGTATCCTAAAGTCTGATGCTCTGCTCTGAAAGATAGAGCCAATGTTAAATTCCTATTAAGAAAACTGCCCTGCACCAGCGGCTCATGCCTTTAATCCTGGCTACTCAGGAGGCTGAGATCTGAGGATCACAGATTAAAACCAGCCCAGTCGAGAAAGTCCATGAGACTCTTATCTCCAATTAATTACAGAAAAACCTGGAAGTGGTCCTCTGATTCAAGTGGTAGGGCATTAGCTTTGAGCAAAAAGGTGTCCAGGGTCAGTGCCCAGGCCCAGAAGTTAAGCCCCATGTCTGGAAAAAGAAAGGAAAAAATGTTACTCTGAAGGGTCTTCAAACTTGACTGCAAGAAAATCTTAAATTACAATACATGTGAAAGCACATTTAAACTGCAATGACAATTTGCAAGAGAAATATTTCGAGTATTGGTCTTTTATGCATACTCATTATTTATACAACCCAGTGTCTTTATTTTTTTTCCTCCAGCCCAGTCTGATCCTTAATGGCAGGAAGCAAAAGCAGGTTGATTCTGTTGATATTTATTCAGTACCTACTCTGTTCCAGGTATTGGGATTGTGTTGGGGATGAATTGTCCATCTTGCCTTCTTTGAAGGAACTTGCTATCCTGTTTCTAGAACCCACAGACCCTGGAACTACCCCCATGTTCTACCACAGACCTAGTAGCAGGATTTTTTTTGCCAGTCCTGAAGCTTGAACTCATGGCCTGGGCCCTGTCCTTGAACTTTCTCAAGGCTAGAACTCTACCACTTGAGCCACAGAACCACTTCTGGCTTTTTCTGTGTATGTGGTACTAAGGAATCAAACCCAGGGCTTAGTGCATGCTAGGCAAGCACTCTGCCACTAGGCCACACTTTGGGCCCTAATAGGATTTTATAGTAGCCATGTCAGGGTTTGGATTACACTGCACCAATTGATGGAAACTCTGGTATGCAACTAAATGGGAGTGCAAGATGGGCCCAGTAACCAAATGGAGGAATATATCTAACTCTTGACAAGTGAAAATAAATGAATAAAAGAAAGAAAAAATGGTATGGGCCAGGAATGTGGTGACTATTTTTAACCATTTCAGGCTGGGTGGATAGGAATGGGACCTGATGTGAATGTGTGAACCATCAGCTCTAGGGAGGATGCCTAGAATAACCAATTATCAGAGCCTTTCTTTTTCCTGAAGATGACAACACACTCTACTGTGAATTATTCAACTCTCATCCTATAACACAATACCTTGGGCAACACACAACCCTGATTGCCTATTAGTTCTTTTTTTATTGTAATGTGTAGAGGGGTTATAGTTACATTCGCCAGATAGTAGGTGTATTACTTCTCACATATTGATACCACTTTTCATGTTTTTGTCCCCAGCCTACTAGTTCTTACTGGAATCATAAGTGATCCATAAATTTTGTTGTACATTTTGGATTATTACCCCTCTATCTCTTAATAACTTACAAAAATGATGTATTCTAATAATATTTGGTCTGGTTTTCATAACACTTGAAGTTTTTAAAAATTACAGACATTTTATTGCACTTTTTTCTTATAAAATGAAGCATAATTATAAATATTTACAGCAGAACCTACATGAGGTATATTTTGAAATTCAGTGACAATTTTATCTTCAGTATGAATAAAAACTATATGATGCCTCACCTTGAATGAAACCAAAGCATTTTCTAACTATTTTTAGTGCCAGTCATGGGGCTTGAACTCAGGGCCTGGATGCTGTCCCTAATTTCTTTGCTCAAGGCTAGTGCTCTACCACTTGAGCTCTACTTCCAGCTTTTTTATGTTAAATTGTATAGAAGAATCTTATGGACTTTTCTGCCTGGGCAGGCTTTGAACCTGGATACTCAAATCTCAACTTCCTAAGTATCTAGGATTACAAGTATGAGCTACTTGCACCCAGCTCCAAATTTTATAATATAAAAATTAACTTTTTCCATGGATGATAACTAATTCTCTAAATATAACCCAGTGCTTTTGCTTTGTAATATTTGGTATAATAGATGCTTTATAGCTAACATTATTCTCTAAATATGACTCAACACACAATCATTTTGCATTTCAATATTCTTAGTAATGGTTGGTTTATGTCAAGGAGAATAAAGGTTACTGTCCGATGTAATCTCTGTATTATCTTTTTACATACTATTATTTATTAAATATTCCCTTCCAGTATCTGAACTGACTTTTTACAGAAATCTCTTCATCAGAGCAGAAATTGTTCTCATAAAACAAAAAAGGATATTATATACCAGAGTTTGTTGGGGCTGCATTATTCCGTTCAGGTCTTGAATTTTGTTGCTTTTGTATGACTCTGACTTCCTATAGTTCTAATTGATGATCAAATGTGAACTCATTAAGGCTATTACTAGGAAACACAAGTTGGTCAGGTCGATGAAAACTTAGACATATGTCAATAATCTTGGCACACTACTGGTAATTTTGCAAAGATAAAATTCAACAGGAGAGAGCCTCAAACTTAATCTTGAACTGTATACTCTGAATATCCTTCCTACTCTCATCCTAAAATGAGTTTGCTTAGGGCTTGTGGCTCCAGGGCAGAGCCCTTGCCTAGTACACACAGGACCCTATGTTCAACTCCATGGAAAGAAATGAAATAAATAAGGGCCAGATGCTGGAGGCCCACGCCTGTGATCCTAGCTACTCAGGAGGCTGAAATCTTAGGATCTCTGGGAAAGTCCTTGAGATTCTTAGTTCTGATTAACCACCAGAAAACTGGAAGTGGCACTGTGGCTCAAAGTGGTTGAGTGCTAGCCTTGAGAGAAAATTGCTTAAGGACAGTGCCCAGGCCCCAGGTTCAAGTCCCACAACTGGCCTAAAAGAAAACTAAAAAAATAAAATCGGTCTCCTTTAAAAATAGAAATGGAGAATTAATGAACTTGTACTTTGTGTTGATTCTGTGTACTTTTCCATCAGACTTCACATACCTTTTCTGGTGTGTTTCCACCAGCTTTAAAATGCTCAAAGGGCCTGTTGAGTCCTTCTTACTCTAAGATAATAAGTAATAAGGTAGATTTATTTTAGAAGATATAAGAACATTTCTGAATCTGGTATCCCAAGCCTGGAATCCTAGCAACTCAGGAGGCCAAAATTAAAAGAACCCAATTTGAAGCCAATGTGGGCAGAAAAGCCCAAGAGATTCTTATCTCCAATTATTCGCCAAAACAGAAGTGGAGGTGTGGCTCAAGTGGTAGAGTACCAGCATTAAGCAAGGAGACCAAGCAAGAACTCAAGGCCCTGAGTTTAAGCTCTGGTACTGCCACAGAAGGAAGGAGAGAGGAAAGGAAGGGAAGAAAGAAGGAAGGAGGAAGGGAGGGAGGAAGGGAGGGAGGGAGGGAGGAGGGAGGGAGGGAGGGAGGGAGAAAAGGAGGGAAGGAAGGAAATGACAACAAGCTCAGTATTTCTTCATCATTTACCAAGTTGCCCAAGACAAATTACTTGTTTACTTTTCATATCTATAGACTATCCATAATCAGAGTTCCTGTCTCATGAATAAATTATGAGCATTAAATACACACATATCCACACATTTCTTGCATGGAAATAAGAACAGGCATAGAATAAGAACTCACTAAGGGATAAGCAACAACTTCTACGATTATTACCCTTATTGTCATTGTTATTATGCTTACCTTTATTGCTAGAGATCTGCTTTAATATTAAATTAGCACTCACTAGGTAGAGTAGTTTAACTGGTTCCGTAAGTGCATCTTCGGTGTTTTTCCTCCAGTCTATAATTCTGTTTTATCAAGAAGTGGATCTTGATAAAGTCAGTGAAAAAACAGACTAAAATCAAGTAAGAGAGTCTTAGAGCCAGAAAGCATCTCTCATCTGCCTGGACACTAACTCAATTCACATGGAAATGAGCCTCTCCCAGCATGACTTAGTGACTCCACACTGAACAGCCAAACCCCACTTCCCTGTCTGAGTACCCATAAACCACTCCATTTAATAATTCATTCTAGAAGTTTGAGTGAATTCAATTTCCAGCTTGAGGTTAAAGTCTGAGAAAAATTAGGACATTTTCCTTTTCCAGTCTTTGAGCTCTCCTCCTTCCCCACAGTTCTTCAGAATTACCAGCAGTGGCTTAGCAATTTCATCTGCATTTGTCTAAATTCTCTCAGATTGTCATTTTTCTGTGTCAAAAGACAAATCCATTTATAGCAGCTTGTGGCTTTCTTATGACTGCCTCACTTATCTCTGGCTTCAATTCCTCTTAGCAAAATGCATTCTGACCTTTCTATACTGTCTACTGCCCACTGACAGGACCCCATTAGAACCAAGCAGTCAAACTAATCCTGACTGTATTTGGGTGAAGCAAAAAAAATAAATTGGAAAAATGGCCCCCCAAAAGAGTTAGCTTTTGGGGTTAGGGAGAAGCAAACTTCAAATTCATTTGGGATTAAAGTCAGCATCTCTTATTATGGTCACTCCTCTGAACTTCCTTCGAGTCCCTTTTGAAAAATGTTTATGGGGGGGGCAGGAGTTTGGCCTATTGGTAGAGTGCTTGCATGCACGATGACCAGGGTTCGATTCCTAGGTACCGCATACATAGAAAAAAGCCAGAAGTGGTGCTGAGGCTCAAGTGGTAAAGCTCTAGCTCTGATAAAGTCCAAGGACAGTGCTCAGGCCCTGAGTTCAAGCCCCAAGACTGGTAAAAAAAAAGTTTAAAAGATATTTATGGATCCAATTCTTTAAAAACAATAAGAGTTGAGTTTGTTGGTAGTAGTGCCAATAGAGATGCTCCCAGGACTTGAACTCATGACCTGCACACAATTCCTGAGCTTTCCTCCCCCACCTCAAGGTTAGTGGTCTACTACTTGGAGCCACAGCTCCACTTCAGACTTTTCAGTAGTTAACTGGAGATAACAGATTCACAGAATTTCATATCCAAACAGGCTTTGAATCACAAGCCTTATAGCTCAGCCTTTCTGAGTAGCCAGGATTGTAGGTGTGAATCACAGGTATCCAGCTCTGATAGTAGTTTTTATCAGTTTATAACTATTCTGTTATAAGTTGGAGAATATTGAGTAGGACTTTTGACTTCAAGCTGAAGACAGTGAAGTGATAAGGAGCTGTACCTCCTAAAGAAAGTCATGGACAGCTGTAATCAGACACCCCACAAAACAATCTCCACTTCTGTCAGTTATTACATCCAGGGATGGAGGAAGTACGATTTTCTGCCATCTCTATAAACTACATGCTGAGAATAACATTGGACAGTTAGTCCTCGTGTGGGAGCACAGGAGTGGGAGACTCCATCTTCTCGTGAGAAGGGTAAAGGCGCTCTCCTTCCGCACCCTTAGCAGTGAAGCAGTGTCTTCCACCGCATGAGCTGAAAACCCAAAATGAGCTATAACTCCACAGAATATGCCTACTACAAAAAAAAAAACATGACAGGCACTGAGAGCTTACACTGAACCACTGAGGAAACTGAAATTTTGGTTCAAGCCCAGCCCAGTCTATGAAACTATCTCCAAATTAACCAGCCAAAGGAAAACCCAGACTGGAGGACTGGCTCAATGGTAGAGTGGTGGTTAAACTAGCAAGCCAAGCAAGCATGCTTGCTGAGTTCAAACACTGGTAGCAGCAAATTAAAAAAAAATAGACATAACAAATGTTAATGGGAATAAGGAATAAATGGAGCCATCATGCACCGCTGGTGGAATGTTAAATGAAGGTACTGGTTTGGGAGGAGAAAAAATAGTCTGGTGGTTTCTCAAAAGGTTAAACAAAGAGTTACTCTGTGATTCAGCTATCCCACTTCTAAGTATATAGCCAAGACAATTGCAAACATATTTGTACAAAATTGTGCGCAGAAATATCCACCTCAATGCTATAGTCACAAAAGTAAAAATGTAGAAACAAATCATGAGGCTATACCTGGTGATAAGGAACTGGTCTAACATGGGCCCTGAGTTCCATCCTGAAAAAGAAATGTGACCAGGTGCGATGGCTCACACCTGTAATCCTAGATACTCAGATGGCTGAGATCTGAGGAATAAGGTTCAACACCAGCCCAGCCATAAAAGTACCTGTGACTCGTATCTCCAATTAACCCCTAGAAAATGGGAAATGGGGTTTGGCTCAAGGGTATCCTTGAGCTGAAGAACTCAGGGACAATGCCCAGGCCTAGGGGGTGGGGCAGTAGCCTTGAGCTGAAGAGCTCAGGGACAGTGCCCAGGCTGAGTTCAAACCCCATGACCCCCCCAAAAAAAGGAAAAGAAAAGAAATGTGGAAACAACTCATATGTCTCATATGTTCATCAATAGACAAATGAATACATAAATATGTCCCACACAATGAAATATGGCCCGGACATAAAAGAATGAAATACTAATATATGATACCACAGAGATGAATCTTGAAAGCATATGCTAAGTGAAACAAGCCAAACACAGAGGGCCACATAGTATATGATTCTATTTATATGACACATCCAGAAGAGGCAAATCCATTGAAACAGAAAGATCAGTACTTGTCTATGGCTAAATGGAGCAGAAGTGGAGGATAATGGCTAAGCAATACAGGGTTTATTTTTGGTGTTTTGCGTTTTGTTTGGGGGGGGGAGCACTGTGTTTGTTTCTATTGGTGTCCTTTTATAGTTTAATCATTGTTTTTATTGTTGGGGTGATGTATAGATGGGTTACAGTTACATTCATCAAGTGGTGGGTGCATTATTCTTAACATTTGATACCACTTCCCATGTTTTTCTCCCAATTTCTCCCCCACCCCCTGTATTGTTTTTCTTGCTTGTTTATTTTTTGTTTATTTTTTTTGCCAGTCCTGGAGCTTGAACTCGGGGCCTGGGCATTGTCCTTGGACTTTCTCAAGGCTAGAGCTGTACCACTTGAGCCAGCACCATTTCTGGCTTTTTTTCTATGTATGTGGTACCGAGGAATTGAACCCTAGTCTTTGTACATGCTAGCAAGCACTCTACCACTAGACTAAACTCCTGGCCCACTTGTTTATTTTTTGAGACAGGGTCTTACTATGTAGGCCGGCTAGCCTCAACTTGTGATCCTCCTATCTCAACCTCCTGAGTGCTGGCATTACAAGCATTTACCATTACATCCTATCAGAGTTTCTTTTCAGAGGAATGAAAATATAGTAGATGTGATGATGGTGATAGCTACAAAAATCATAAATGCATCAAAGCCAGTGAATTGTATACTTATAATCCAGTGAGCTATATAGTAGGAAACTTATATTTCAATAAAGCTATTGCAAAGTAAGAAGGGGCAGCATAGGAGATGGACAGGAGAAAAAGAATAAGGAAAACAACAAGAAACATCCTTGCCCCCTTCTTTAGCTCATTAGGGGACAGAATTTCCCAGCCCATCATGGTAAACATTGAAGCTGGGTGAGGAAGCTCTAAATAGTTTGGAGTCGTAGGTGAGCATGAAAGCTGGTGTCTGCTTCTAGCCGAGAAGTATGGAACAGGGCAAGATACCTGTTCAAAGAGGAACAGCAATGGACCTACTGCAAGCCACATTTGGGCAAAGTAAAATGAACATATTTCCTACAAGCCAAGGAGACATTAAGGAGGAATGTCTCTGGTTTGGGCAATCATTCTGACACCCCACCCTACAGGGCTGGCTTATGGACGGAAGTCTGTCCCCGCACCTCCCGCTTCCACCCCCAGCAAAAGGCTTAGAGCACACACCTATTTGCAGTAGCTAAGGGAGACAGAAGAAAAAGACTGATTCAAAGCTCCCCATTGAGATCCATGGAAAGGGAGACGTCTATATCCATCTAAAGTACTTTTCATTCTTTACCAGGCATTTGAGTCACCTGGGAAGGATATTAACATACAGGTCTGATTTACTGAATTTGGAATGGGGATTCCCCATTCCTAACAAGAACCCAAGTGATTCAGTCTGCTGGTCCAAACATGGAGAACAGAGTTCTAAATCAATAGCTGTACATACTTTGGTCTCAGGATCCTTTTGCATTCTTAAAATGATGGAGAATCCCAAAGACCTTTTCCTTATATGAGTGATAGTTATTGAGATTTACTGTAAAACTGATCATTTTATGTGTATTCATGATCCATTCTAAAATAATACCTAAATGTTCATGAGTCTTGACTGCTCAGGAGTCTGAGGTCTGGAGGATGGCAGTTTGAGGCCAACCCAGGAAATAAAGACCACAAGACTCCATCTCCAAAATGAATAGCAAAGTAATCAACAAAAGCGTGACTCAGTGGTAGAGTGCCAGCTTCAAGCAAGCAAGGCGAATGAACACAAGGCCCTGAGTGTAGACTGTAGTACAATAGTAATAATGAACCGCATGTTAATATTAATGACATTCTTATGAAAGATAACTATTTTCCAAACTTAAAAACTAGTGAGTAGCTTTGTTTTACAATTTTACAAGTCTCTAACTTAGAAGTCAGCTGAATTCTCAAATTGGCTTTTGTTGCGATATATTGGCTTAATTGAAAGACATGAAAAATTTCTGGTTTCATGCAGATACATAGTGCAAAACGGAGGAATATTGTGATAATCTGTTCAGGTAATTATAAATATTTTTCTCTGATTCACCAAATCTCCATTGCGAGATAATTTGTTAAAGGATAATAACAATATGGAATCTGAAACCATAACAGTGAAGTTTTCATGCTCTCTTATATTAAAATCAGTTGGGTGGTCTGGCACCTTGAATAGATTTTTTATGTAACTTTGTAACATTGATAATGTTAAACTTATAGCATCATGAAGATGTTCCACATCTTGACACTTTTCATTATACAATTTCCAGAAGTCACATTTGTTAATATCATCATTGATCTCGGCAGTAAGCTCCCTGAAAATGTTTTTTATATACTGTAAAGCCTTTAAGATTACATTGGTAGATATATGTCTCCTAAGATTTTCATCTTATGATTGATAGCAAAAAGCCTAAGTCAGCCGAGCGTGGTGGCTCACACCTGTAATCCTAGCTACACAGGAGGCTGAGATCTGAGGATCACGGTTCAGAGCCAGTCAGGGCACTAAAGTCTGTGAGACTCTATCTCCAATTAACCACCAGAATACCAGAAATGGAGAAATGGCGCTGTGGCTTAAGGAGTAAGGTGGTAGCCTTGAGCTGAAGAGCTCAGGGACAATGTCCAGGCCCAGAGTTCAAGCCCCATCACACACACACACACACACACACACACACACACACACACACACACACACACACACACAAAGTATAAGTCATTTTCTTTGCAGTGACAGGGCTTCTTTCGCTCATTTGCAGGAAAATGATTGCTAAATATCCAAGACTAAATAACAAGAGGTTAGGTGGGTATGATGGTTGACACCTATAATCCTAACCTCAAGAGGCAGAGATTAGGAGAATTTCAGTTGGAAGTCAGCTTGGGCAATAAAGAGGAGGACTCAGGTTCATGTATATATGAAATAACTAAATAAATAGCTCACGAAAACAGGAATGGAATATGACTCAAGTGGTAAAGCAACTGCCTAGCAAGTGTAAGGCACTGAGTTCAAACCCCAGCATCACCAAAAGCAAAACCATAATTTATGAATCAGGCATTTTTCACCTAAAAATAATATTATTTGAAAATAAGTGGCCCAGTTGGGCTCACAATTCACTCATACACATCATCTTTCTGACAATTGTCATACTTTGTACCATTTCTTTCATACAAAACAGTTTAAAATACTTAGACTCAAGAGATGAGATTTAATACAATTTGCAATTATTGTCATTTCATCAAGAACACTTACAGTCACAATTGGAGTCCAATACTCTGGTTTCTCTTCAGAGCATAGAAATCTTTCACCTTTTTCATAATTGGAGTCCATTCTGGTTCGGTTTCTTGCCAAGAGTGAACAACAATGAAGACTATTGTGACAACTAGTATATTTTGGTACCACTACCTGCTTTGTGCTAAGATATATGATTGTTTATACCAATCTTGGGGCTTGAACTCAGAGCCTAGAATTCTTATGCTCAAGGCTAGCATTCTACCACTTGAGTCACAGCACCACTTCTGGCCTTTTCTGTTTATGGGGTACTGAGGAATCAAACCCAGGGCTTCATGCATGCTAAGAAAGCACTCTACTACTAAGCCATATTGCCAGCCCCTGAATTTTTTTAACCTATCACTGCTTTGGTTTTGTTTTTTGTTTTTTGTTTTGTTTTGTTTTGTTTGGCCAGTCCTGGGGCTTGAACTCAGGGCCTGGTCCCTGTCCTTGGATACTTTTTGCTCAAGGCTAATGCTTTGCCACTTGAGCTGCAGTGCTACTTTCTGCTTTTTCTGAGTATGTGTACCCAAGGAATCGAATCCAGGGCTTCATGCATGCTAGGCAAGCAGTCAACCACTAGGCTATGCTCCAACTTTTTTTTAACTAGTACCAAGGCTTAAACTCAGAGCTTCATGCTCTTGCTCAACTTTCTTTCTCACACATGGTACTCTACCACTTGAGTCATACCTCCAATACAGCATTTTGCTCATTAATTCAAGAGATAGAGTCTCTCAGACTTTTCTACTCTGGCTACCATTGAATCTCAGTCCTCTAGGTTTCATTCTTCTGAATACTTAGCCTCCCAGGCTAGAGCCCCTGGCACCATGCTTCCATCACTGTTTCGCACCATTATTACAAATAAAGTAAATGGCATCTTAGTATTAACATAAAAATAGCATTGATCTCAGACCAAAGAAGCCACAAGCACTAAGGGAAAGTGTGACAACAGCAGCCTGTATAGAAACATTTATCCCTTTCCTTTTTTTCACCTCCCCATATCACCATAATGACTGAGCCACAATCTGAAAAAAAAAAAAAAACTCTAAAGCTAGACCAGGTCACTCCAACCTAGTTAATCTTGAGTTTGGGCAAGAAGAGGAAATAAGATTGTGATGGAAGTTGAGACTGAAAATGTTTTTAAACTAACCTGGACTTCTAATAATCAAAAGTAACCAGAAAGTCCTAGAATCTACCCCCAAAAAATTATTAAGAAAACAGGTAGAGCAGTAAGACAGGGCACAGTTGGAAGCAAGATTAAAGCTAAATAAAATATTTTCATGTTTGTGTCCCCACTGAGTTGAAACTCTTCATTAAACAGTTATGTCTGGTCCCCTTTCCATCTATAATGCATACATATCTGAGCTAATTGAAAAGCTCCCTATGTGACATGCCATATTTCTTTTCTTCCTTGTCAACATCATATCATTCTTCAACATCGTATATTCTACAAAGTTTGATTGAGTGCCTACTGTGCCAGCCACTCTTCAAAGGAATTGGGAAATACCACTGAAAAATAAATGGGACTCCGTTGGTAGAGCTTATATTTGTCAATGTTCCTTTCCAAAGCTTTCCTTCTCAATTAAGTATGAAAGCTTGACTACAAAGTTTGCTGGGATCTTGGAGGCCCCATAGCAAGGTCCAGTGGGGTTCAGCTAAATATTATGAGTGGTTCACAGGATCTTCTCAAGAAATATAACTAGTTCCACGGTTTGTCCAGCTGGCTCCAATAGTCAAACTTATCTGATAATCTATTGGGCAGGGATCCAGTAGCTGAAAGCTCAGAGAAAGATCAGTAAGAATAGCAGCCTCTTATTATCAGTGGGATCAGCCAGTAGCTGGAGGCACACAGGACAGTCCAACTCCTTCAGGAAAGGAGACCTGGGAAAGGCTCATCAGGCACAGGCTATTAGTTAACTAAACTGATGTTCACTTGGGAACTTTGCTAACAGTCCTAAAAATCAGTGCTCAGGCTGTAATGGACAATTCGGATTGAAATCAAGAAAAAGGCCAGTTGAAAGTGTAAGTGACTGTCACCTGCTGAGCTTTGGGAGAGGGGAAATAACTGGGGCTTGAACTCCAGACCTCCCACTTAGTAGGAAAGTGCTCCACCATTTGAGTCACACCCACAGCCCTGCCTACAAAGCACTTTGGTACATACCGGGGTCAATGTAGGACCATTAGAGGCTTTCATCCCTGAAAAGACAAGTAATACAGGATGAAAGTAACACAAAAACCAGCAAACAAATATAAGGATGTTCAACATTGTTCTACTTTTTCCTAAGAAATTGTCCTCAAAATGGTCTCTTAATATCCAGTTTTTTTAATGAAGTGTGCACCCGCATTTCATTTAGTTTACTAGATGACCTGTTCATAGGTCATCTATCATTGATTTACCTGTACTGATCTACCCCCCATGAGCTTGGGAAAGAACAACAGGGACTTACAGAGTTCACCTCTGGCATCCAAGTGGTCAATTCTGAACAGGCCTTAGATCTCCTGATACCTCAGTTCATTTCCTTTGCCTCTTTTACTTGGGCTTAGAAGTTTCCATTTGTGACCAACATATCTTATTGTTCCATCACTTGCAAGTCAGTCCTATTTTAGTTCTGGACTTTTCTTTCTCCATCCATGGTATTCTCTGACCCTCCAAGTAATTACTATAAGATTTTAGGGAAATACAAATGTTCTTAGAAAAATCGTATACCACTAAGAAATCATTCTGGAGCCAGGAATGGTGGCTCACAGCTGTAATCCTAGCTACTCAGGAGGCTGAGATCTGAGCATCAGGATTCAAAGCTAGCCTGGGCACTAAAGAACCGAAGGCTCTTATCTCCAATTAATCATGAAAAAAACAGGAATTTGAGCTGTGACTCCAGGGGTAGGACAGTAGCCTTGAGCTGAAGAGCTCAGGGACAGCACCCAGACCCAGAGTTCAAGACCCATGACCCACAAAAAAAGAAATTCTGACAATTTTACATTTAATAATCATAAAAAGTCTTCGATCAGTGCTTCCCCTCAAATGACATGTGTTAGGTCATATGCACTGCATCGTCCTAGGGTATCTGTTCAAAGTGTCAACTACTAACCTCAAACTCACACTCAGTTGTCTAAGTTTGGATTCTCCCAGAAACAGGCCAAGATTTAATTGCAGAAACTCAATTTAACAGGTGATCCTAGAAAATGAGACAGGGAAGAACCCCCATCCCCCCAAAAAAGCTACACTCTCAAGACAGTCTTATGGGTACATGAAGTTCAATCCAACTAGCAACTTAGAAAACAAACAGCACACACATTTCAGAATTAGATTACCAAAGAGATGAGAGAGTGGAGGTGTTTGTATTCCAATTCACCATTATTGGTTGAAGCTGCATTTCGGTAGAATTCATTTCCTGATACTTTTGGCCCTGTAAAATCAGAACGCTTTGGTCAAAAGCAAAAAATGCAAGTGTTGGAAATCGGATCTGAAATTTAAGGTGCATTAAAATGGGAGGAAGTGAAAAACTGGGAGAACATTATTAACTGCTACACAACTAAATCAGCATGTCTGAGTGAGGCTGGAATCTGCATTTTGAACAAACTCACACTATGGCTAGAAAACAGAGTCTAAAGCAAATGTAATATAAGTTTGATTTCTAATTTTCTAAGGGCTTCTGTGAATTAGAAAGGATCTCTACCTTGTCATCCCCCCCACAAAAAATCTAATTTTGGTAAATCCTCTTTTGCTTAGGATAAAAGAGCATGAAACTTGAATCTACCAGTCAACTCACCATTGTATTCCCTGGGTTGAATTTCCATTTTGTACCAAGGGAGCTATTTTAGACAAGCCCTGTGAACTTAAATAGGGAAAGTGATTCATTGGCATGTAAGGTCTGTTTCATGTTGATGTCAGGATGGAGAAATCAGATGGTGCTAAATGTCCTCTCAGGTCAATACTTGATGACGTCATAGCTTTCTCCAGTCTTCTTAATGGTTCAACATTTAGCACTCAAGTCTGGGAGCTTTTTTCCAGCTCTTTGTGAAGGTGGGCGGAGGGGACTGGGGAAAAAGCTAGTGAAGTTTTTTTTTTTTCTCAAAAGGTTTAGTTAATGCACTAAGACATGGATTTCATTACATGATCACATAACACTGAGTGGCAGAACATATAGTGGGTGATCTAAAAATAATTACTGCTTAGATGTCGATTAAAAAGTTGTCCATGAGCCGGGCTTTAGAAATGTGAAACCAAGGTCTGAGAGTACATGTTCCTGGGATCCTAAGCTTCGAAATTCTGCAGATTGGAAAAAGAATCAAATCAAATTGCTTCTATTACAGCTTTCGTGCATTTTCCCTTTCTATTCTCCATAAACAGCTTCTCACCCATGCAAAGAAAACCTGCAAAGGGCTAATAAAGGGTTGCCATCAGTCTTTTTTGCTATCATCAGGAACCATTTTGCATGTGTTAAATATCAACATAGATTCTAATTAGGGCAGATGTATGGTGGCAGTGTATTTTCTATAATACTTCCCAGCTTAGGGAAGTATAGGGTTATCTGTCTACGGGAGGGTAAGTGAAGGCACAGAAATGGAGGGACAAAGGGTAAAAAAAAATTCAGCAGTGATACTCACTAGACACTATGTCACAAATGAACTATATAACTTGTGGGTGGGGATATAAGGGAAAATCTGGGAGAGAGGGAAGTTGGTGACATTGTTCAAAAAGAATTGTACTGACTTATGTAACTATAGCCCTTCTGCATATCTCCTTTACAATAACAAGAAAAATTTAAATATATATATATATATATGGAATGAACAAAGACCCAACAGAAAGAAGAAACAGTGAAAACCAGTCAGAAAGGCTTGGGGAAAACTGGGAAGGAAAGAACCTAGAACTGAGTCAGGCATGCTGAGCTTCCACCCTCTGCCAGTTGCCATCACACTTTTCTTGTCTTAATCTCTTTTAGTGCCTGTCTCTCCTCCATTCCATCACTCTCAATGACAAGGAGCAGAGCCTACTCATTCCTAAGTTCTGCCTACTATAGGGTAAACTCTACTACATTTTGGTTAGGTTAATAAATATTTTTTTAGAAGAGACACATGGTAAAGGAAAGTACTCAAAACACACACACACACACACACACACACACACGCGCGCGCACACACACACACACACACGCGCGCGCACACACACACACACACACACACACACATCAAAGGGACCCAAAAAGTCAACCCAAAGAATTCCAAATGGCCTAAACTAGAATAGTTTGAACAACAAAATAATTAAAGCAGGATTGGATTATAAGCAAAACATAAAATATATATTCACGAGTCAATACTAATATAAATAAATGATTAGATAAGTTATAAACAGCAAAGAAATAAATCTTCCATATGGAAGAAATCTAATGAATCTTGTAGATTCTCTGCCCTAAATAAAGAGGAGTGCAACTTCGTATTCCTTAAGTGTGGACTGCAATATAATGCTCTCCAAAGAAAACAGAATGGAAAAGAGAGGGAAAAAATACAGTAGCTTTATAATGGAGAAAAGTGACAAGCTCTGCTCCAGTCAAGAGATTAAGTCATAAATCATCTTGATAGTATGTTCTCTCGATATGAGGTGAGGAAAATGGCACTTTGCTTCTTCTGTGGTCTTCCTAATTACGAGAAAAATATCAGACTAATTTTAATAAAAGAGGATTGTATGAGCTGAGCATGGTCAACTACACCTGTAATCCTAGTTACTCAGGAGACTGACATCAGGAGGTTCGAAATTTAAGGCCAACCATAGGCAAAAGGTTAATGAGACAACATTGCCCCATCTTAACCAATAGAAGAGTTGAGTGTAGTGCTATATAGGAAACATAGAACAACCACAGTCCTGGCTGACCCCATCAAAAAGCGAGGCCTTATACAAAAAAAATCATGAAGGGCTGGGGGTATTGCTTGAATGGTAGAGCACTTGCCTAACACACACAAGGTCCTGAGTTCAAATGCCAGTACTGCCAAACAAGAAAAAAAAGAAATGAGAATAAAAAGCAAAAAGAAGGGCAATCTATAAATAAATCTAACTGGCATTCCTCAAACCTGTCAAGGTCAACCAAGAAAAATGTGAGAAACTGTCACAGCTAAGTGGAGCCTGAGGAGACATGCCAAGTGAATGCAGCATGGTGAACAGATGGAATCCTGAAATATAGAAAGGATATTAGGGAAACAAGGTAAGTCTACATGAACTATGGGAGTTGTTTAATAATAATATATCAAAATTGGTTCATCAATTCTAACAAATTTGTCCTACTGATATGAGGATAATAATAGGGGAAATCATATGCTGAGAGGAAACAGGGAGAGGAGTATATTGGAACTATCTGTACTTCTGACTCAACTAAAATTTTTAAAAAGTAAAATCTATTTTGGAATGGCAGGAAGGGAGGGAGGGAGGGAGAAAATAAAGGAAGGGAGGGAAGGAGAGAGGGAGGGAAGGAGGGAGGAAAGAAGGAAGAAAGGAAGGAAGGAAGAAAGGAAGGAAGGTGAAAAAGAAATAAGGGAAGGAGAAAGAAAGAAAGAAAGAAAGAAAGAAAGAAAGAAAGAAAGAAAGAAAGAAAGAAAGAAAGAAAGAAAGAAAGGAAGGAAGGAAGAAAAAAAGAAAGAAAGAAAGAAAGAAAGTGAAGGAAGGAAGAAAAGAAAGGAAGAAAAGAAAGGAAGAAAGAAGAAAGAAAAGAAAGAAAGAAAGAAAGAAAGAAAGAAAGAAAGAAAGAAAGAAAGAAAGAAAGAAAGAAAAGAAAGAAAGACGAAGGGAGGGAGGAATGGAGGGAGGGAGAAGTAAAAGCAACATTATCAGTCTGAGTAGTCAAACTCATCCTTTCTTACATCTAGACCAGAACTGGCCCCCATCCCTCTCTAACAATGAACTAGCTTAGGCCTGGAATCGCCTTGCCCAGTCAATACTGCTGTCTTCCATGCTTAATGAGTTAACATCCATTGAGGGCCTTGTGGTGCCAACATGCTTTGTATAAAAGCTACTTTTATGATGTAGGTAATTTATTTTCCCATCTGGAGGCACAAGTTTGAAGCTCTAGAGGGAGTTGAAAACACATCTACAAGAGCACAGTTGTCCTTACACTTCCTTCAATAGAGGAGCAGTAGAGAGGAGAAACAGTGATTAAAGTGGACCCCAAGATCCTAGTGGTCTCCCAAATTCTCCAATCCCTAGGTCTACTTTCTTCTTCCTACTTTCCCTTACTGCTTGGCCACATTTAACAACCTTTGAGCAGTAAATGCCAGGTCAGTAAGAACTTTCCACACTGACTGGAGTCTTTTAGGTTTATTCTAGTGCTGTATCTAATGAATTAAAAAATTCTTAAGTGATCAATATTGAGAAACACTTCATAGATAAAAACTAGCAGTTCAAAGGGTAACAATGTATGTGAATTAATTCACTTCCTATCTGGCAAATATCATGTAACCCTTCTATCAATTACAATAAAAAATATGAAAAAAACTAGCAGTTCATATTGTAGATTGCTATGTTAACGCAGATCTTATCTCATTGATTTTTAAATGAACCTCTGAAATAACTAGATGAATTGTTATTGTTTGATTTACAGAGAAGGAAGCCAAGGCTCCAGGAAATTAAGCAACTCATAACTAGCTAATGTGACAAGAAAGACAGTAGAGGACAGGGAACTTAGCAAATGGCTCCTTTTGACATTTTTAAAAAGCAGACAAATGAAACCCTGGATTAATAGTGTTTCTCAGGGTACCCTTCCTGCTCCTCTTACAACTTCCATCAAACGGATATTTTTAAATCACAAACTCTTATACGTCTCCAAAATGGAATCATCCTTCTTTTAAAAAATAAACTAAAGGAATATATTCAGATTTAATTACTTGACTAGTTCCAAACAACTAATATCTCCACAAACAAGAATCCAGATCTAAAACAATAACAGAATTCATGTTCTTCCCTCTGTTACAATCCTTTTTGAAATTGTGCTCTCCTTAGACGCTATTACTCACACATATAACGTGTTAATCATTGAATCTGTCTCCTGAACACCCTTCTTTGCAGAGTTGCAGATCCACTGCCCACCTGCTTATTGGACACCTCTACTTGGGTGTTCAATATATTTCTCAAGACCATCATAATCTGGACTGAACTCCATGGATCTTCTGAACCAGCTCGTCCTTTGAGACTCCCAGTTACAGTAAATAGCACTTCAATCCAATCCACAGGGTAAATCAGAAACATGGACTTGCTGTGGCATTTCTCCACCTGCCCCCATGACCAACAAGTGAGCCTTCTCAAATCACTCTCCTAAATGGTCTGCCATCACCCTGCTATTTCTTCACACTAATGACTCATAATCCTTTATCTTCTGCAATGGAGTCCCTGTTGATCTTTAGCAGAAATTGTGCTCCAGCAAACTGCTGCCTAACTACCTTGTCCCAGCTTCAAGTCTTAGTTCAACAACCACTGTCACTTCTGTGAAGGTCCCTCCCAGACCTCACTGACTATCTCCTTTATATAAGCATCTTGTACTTGAACTTGCCCTTGATCACTTTGACTCGCAATTCTTTGCTCACTACCAACATGTTTAGAGATCCTTGAGGACAGATTAGGCCCTACCTATCATGATATCTATAGCACCTAGCCCGTAAATATACATTGAATTTGTGCTAGAATTCATTACCAGTACAGCAAGCCATTGCAGATAGTGATCCCAAGGCTGGGGGATGATGTGATTTGCTGAGCCACACGATTTGGCAGCACTTGTAATAAATAGATTCAGATCTTCTGGGTGGACACAATCTTTGTCAGTCCTCTTTCCATAATTCCTTGTTGCCTCTTAGACTCAAAACCAGGGAAGCCATCAGGCCTCTCAGTGTCTCTGTTTCCACTCAAAGACAATGGAAATTATGAATGCCTTCCCTTTCTACAGCATAGGGATTTTATTTAACTGTGGTTGAATGCTGTCTGTAAAAATGCTTTGACTTCTGAGACACACCACAGCCCAGACTCAGCAGCCCACCACTTTGACTTCAACTTCTCAGTTTACTCTCTCACTTCCTCTATTGACTTTTCCTCCCCTGCAGCCTGCAACCCAGCAGAAGTTGGAAGAGAAAGAGATTTTTTTTATTTCCTCTTCCACATTAGCTCCACATAATTAAGGAGAAAAGTATTATGAATAAAATAAGACAAAAGATATTTTATTGTCAATTACAAGGTATAAAGAAATCAAAGGTAACATTTGGGGCTTTGCACTGGAAATGATTAGGATGCAATTCAGAAACTCCACATGAATCCATATGTGCATATATAAAATAGCCTGCCTCAGTCACAGACTCCTGAGAAGCTGGGATTATAAGCATGAGCCACTATGTCCAGCTTTATTTGTACTATGTCTATTCTTTCCAAACCAAGTTTTAAAGTATTTCCAAAAGAAAGTAGGTTTTTTGGCATTTGAAATCAGGGCCTTGTACTCGCTAGGCAAGTACTCTTCAAATTGAGCTACATGCCCTTAAAGTATTATTAAAAGTTTCTTTGAAGGTATGACACTGATCAAGATGCAATATACTCATAAATTAGCATGTTGAACTAAAACCCCTTTGTGTAACTATTTAAAGATAATGAAAAGTACTAATAAAGTATGTTTGAACTAAAGTTTGAATCTTGGAAATTTAACAGAGTTCATTTGCTGTATATCTTTTATATTTATCCATCATCTATTTCAACCTTCAGTAACTATGCCCCTAGCACTATCGTAAAAGCTATAGGGACAAATAGGCATCCTGCTTTTATCTCAATAGTTTATATCTAGTTTGGAGAAAAAGGACAAAAAAAGATTCTGAATGCCAAGAAAGAAGTAATAATAAAAGCAAAGGAAAATAGGATTTCAAATCTTTGTAGAGGAGGCAGAATTTGAGTATGCTGTTCGGTCTAGAAGGAAACAAAATTGAGGAAAGGGCACTACAAGCAGAGAGTACAATGACAGCCAAGTGGCAAAGTATAAACCACATCCTGTCATGAGCAGTATGATTTGAGAGGTTTCATTGGGGATGGGGTATCAAAGAGCAGGGTAAGAATGCTGGTTGGTGTCAGCTGGAGACACCTGGATATACAAGATTAAGGAGTTTTAAAAAAAGGAATTTGCACTTTATTCCTAAGGCCAGAGGTCAGCAATCTCTTAGAAGTGCTGACCCCTCTTTCTTCTGCTTCTAGACAACACAAATAAAGCTGGAGCAGGCTGTGTCAATGATTATTCAAGTATACCCACAAGTCTCCAATATTTGGCAAATCTCCTTCATACATTCTACCATTTGTAGATCCATTTGAAAACAGAACTATCTTTCAAACGTCAACATGGTGCCTATTGCTCACAATTTAGGGTGCTTTAGTCAATTATCATAGGCTTTGTCTTAAATACAAAGTTGTTTTCAGCTCTATTATTAGCCACACTGGAAACTGAAACTTTTTTTACAAGAGTGATGAGCAGTAATATTGGAGAGTTAGGAGAGGGATCACTGAAAGGTCGGGTATAGCTATTATAATGATTTCACATATTAAAGGTCTATTTCTCATTCACATAAGTCACAATTTGGCAAAAGACCTTTCCTTCATAGGGCTGTTCCAGTGTCATGATCCATGAGTCCAGGCAACTTCTGTCTTGTGATGTTACCATCAGAAACTCACAGCATCAAAAGGTACTCCAGAACAGGAAGAATTTGCAAGGAATGATCACATCAGGCGTTTTGTGACTAGTTTCACAGGTGACATTTATCACTTCCACCCAAGTATTAGAGGCTGGTTAGCCAATCAGATTTCAAGAGCTGCTAAGAATAAGTTAGTAGTTCTGTGTGCCCAGAAAGAAGTCATTGGATTGTAAGCATTACACTTTGGGTATTCCCTAAAAGCCAACGTTGACACAGAGCTATGGGTACTAATAGTTTAGGTAAGCAGTAATATGAGGGAATACTAAGGGATGAGCAGAGAAATGAGACAGCAAATGGAGTGAAGTCAAATCAGAGTACATTAGTGAGCTCATGCGCTGGACATCCCCCGCAACTGGAGATGTCTAGGATTCTATAGAAAACAAACTTTAAGTTGGCACCCCCTGAAAAGAAAAGAAACGGAGCTATTTCTCTACCAACTTCTATCCTGCATTGGCTGAGAACTGATATTTGGGGAATTAACTCTCTGGCATTTCTGGCAAGCAAGTCAAGCATGCTCCAGTGGCTGGAGAAAGTCCTCAGGCCAAGTCACATGTACTTCTGTGCAAAGCAAGTGGTGCGTGCTGAATGATAAGTGCAGGAAGATCTGTGAAAAGGACAGTAACAATGAGCACCTACCAGTAGCTTCTAACTTCTGTAGGCCGCACAAATAACCCTAATCAAAATGCTCTTTAAAAGCCGGAATATAGCCTGAGGTCCTCACTCAGGGGGTGTGTACTGGAAGTCTCTATACAGGTTAAAGGCATCTCACAGACAGTGCATTTGGAAACACCTCTCCTTCTCCACTCAGATCTCTGTCATCTCTCTTCTCTTGAAACCACTTAAAGAAATCATTCTCCTGAATGTCACCACTAGTCTCTAAGTTAAGATCCCATGGAACCCCCAAATTCACAATTTAGCCACTTGCCAGATGTTCTATTTCCTTCTTGTGGAAATCTTCTTCTTCCTGCGTGGGATCCCTTTGCTTCTAGTACGCCCCCTGCCTTCCTGTTCTCTCTGTAACCAAGCAGCTCCCCCTCTTCCTTGGAGGCCCACAATTGCTCTTGGTCATCCAAGACTTCAGGAAGAAACCAGAAATGGTAAGTAGATTTATTGGTAGTTATTACCATGTGAAACCATGTGTTGGAAGGATTGTGAGCATTGTGGTCAAGTAGTTATGTCTGGCATGGGGGTTGAAGAGATTAAGCCAGGTAACATTGACTCACACCTGTAAACCTAGCTACTCAGAAAGCTAAAATCTGAGGATCATATTTTGAAGCCAGACTGGCAGAAAAATCCAGAAAACTCTTATTTCCAGTAGCTTATCCAAAAGAGCCGGAATTGGGGCTGTGGCTCAATTGGTAGAGAACTAGCCTTTAGCAAAAGTAGCTCAGGGACAGCATCCAGACCCCTGAGTTCAAGCCCCAGGATTGGTACAGGAAGGAAAGAAGGAAGGAAGACAGGAAGGAAGGAAGAGAGGAAGGAAGGAAGGAAGGAAGGAAGGAAGGAAGGAAGGAAGGAAGGAAGGAAGGAAGGAGGGAGGGAGGGAGGGAGGGAGGGAGGGAGGGGAGGGGAGGGGAGGGGAGGGAGGGGAGGGGAGGGGAGGGAGGGAGGGAGGAGAAAAAGAGAAATAAGGGAGTGAGATAGGGAAGGAGAAAGAAAGAAAGAACGAGAGAAAGAATGAGAGAGAGAAAGAAAGAAAGAGAAAGAAAGAAAGAAAGAAAGAAAGAAAGAAAGAAAGAAAGAAAGAAAGAAAGAAAGAAAGAACGGACCAAGATAATTAGTAATGCACACATCTGGAATATATATGAGGGCTTTTCTACAGGTATTTAGCTCATGAGGGCTCTAACCTAACCAATGGGTTTATCCCATGATGGATTCATAAAGAATGGCAAAGTAATGCATCTTCTATTTGATGAATATAACTGTAACCCTTCTATCTATTGCAATAAAGAAAGAATGGCATTATTGTGAGGTGGGTAAAGATAGGAGATGGTACCTAGTTGGAGAACATAAGTCACTGAGTTCATGCCTTTGGCTATACGTTGTCTTAGCCCCTTCTTATATCACTTTTCTCTGCTTCTTGTCCACCATGAGGTAAAGTAGCTCTTTTGCTACGTGATCCTGCCATCATGATGTTCTGCCCAAGCTCATGGAAGTAAGCAGCCATGGACAGAACCCTCTGAAACTGTGAGAGCAACAGATCTTCTTCTTTTGTTTATGTCAGGTATTTGGGTCACACGTATGCAAAAGTAATTAAAACAGGTGGGCTGAGTTTAGACATTTGTCAACACTGCTCTAGATCTTGCTCAGGTTTCCATATTCTATGATTTTGACAATCTCATCCACCCTCAAGGTATTAACTATCATTCTATTCAAAATCTCTCAGGAATTGTAAACCCATTTTTCCAACTCTTTAGGGGACATATTAACCTTGATCTTTATTTTCTAATTTCACACTTCCATGTGTACTGTCCATGTCACATGATAGACTATCTTTCAAGAGACATCTCAGCTTTAAATTTGTATCATCATTTTTATCATCACTTTTTCAATGTCTCCTCGCCACTTTCCCTATTAGTTGTTCATCAGTTGTATTACAGTTAGCTTTTCACTCTCTGCCTGTTCTAAAATATTGTAGATTCTTTGACTAAAGGAATTGGATCTATTCAATTTATTTGTCCATTCATTAACTGGGTTATTTTTCTCTTACACTTTAATTCTTTGAGTTCTTAATATATTCTACCTATAGAGGACCACAATAGCTCAAAAGCTATGTACATATGGTCACATAGGATGATACGAAACAACATGAACTCTAGGATATAGAAACAAGAGGTTTATTGTTATTCTCAATGTACTATATGCAGTTATTTCTTTTCTCTTTTTTCCCCCTTATGGTTAACCTCATGTGGTTACTGTATCTGACTTTGTTACCTGGTGCATTGTATATTCATTTATTTGTTTATTTGAAATAGGGGAGGGAAGGGAAGGTGGAAAACAAGATGATTGGGAGGGAGTAAGGGGAGGGAAATAGGGACAAAATATGAGAGGGGTATCAATGTTCAAGAAGTAATGCACCCACTACCTGACAAATGCAAGTGGAACCCCTCTATACATTACCCCAACTCTCTCTCTCTCTCTATATATATATATATACATATTTATTATTATTAACTGATAAAGATATGTTCCTATTCTGTAGGTTGTTTGGGGGTTCTGGTAATTGTTTCTTTTGCTGTCCAAAAACATTTTAGTTTTATGCAGTCCTAGTAATCAATCCTTGCACTTATTTTCTGGCAATTGGAATCCTAGTCAGAAAATACTTGCTCTATACAGGAAAGAACTGTATCTTCCATAATTTCTCTATGCTTTTCTGTAATCATTTCAGAGTTTTGGATCTTACATAAAGTTCTTTGATTCATTTAGAGTTGGGTTTTATACAAGGTAAGAAATCTGGATCTAGTTTCAATTTCCTGTATAGAGTTAACAAGTTTTTCCAGAACAGAAGAAATGTTAATAGATTAGACACATGAAAAAAATTCAACATCCTTTGCCATCAAGAAATCTGAAATCAAACCTATACTTAGACTCCATTTCATCCAGTCAGAATGGCAATCAAGAAAACAGACAACAAATGCAGACAAGTATGGGTATGGAAGCCTCATACATTGTTGGTAGGAATATAAAATAGTGAAACCACCATGAAAAATCAGTATGGAGGTTCCTAAAAGACACTGAAAATAAACCTGTAGTATGACCTTGCCTTATCACTATTAGATATCTATCTCAAGGTGTATATATCCATGACCAAGAAAGACACCCATATACCCATGTTTATTGCATGTTTATAGCCATGTTTATTGCAGCTCTGTATACAATAGCCAAACTGTAGAAATAGGCCAAAATGCCTATCAACCAATGAGTGGACAATAAACATGTGGGGTATATACACCACAGAATATGACTCAGCTACAAACAAGCATGAAAGTGATGTGGTTTGCAGGAGAATGAATGGAACTGGAGATAAGCCAACTTTAAAAAGCCAAATATCACATATTTTCATTCATTTGTGGATTCTAAACTCAAAAGATATGCATATTCACACATACATATAAATATACATTTATATACTTAGAATGTGATGGTAATTGGAAGACTATTTGAAGGACAAGGGGGAAAGGGGGGGAAGATTAAATCATATCAAAATACAATATGCATGAAGATGGCATAAGGAAACACTGAAAGCTGTTAAGCCATAACAGGGTAGGTAGAATGGTGAAAGAGAATAATAGAGGGGGCTAATATGATTAAAATGTATAGACACAGGACATATGAAATACCATGGTACAATTAATATACACTAAAAAATAAATGACGGGAAAGTAAAGAGGCTCTGGGACTGAGAATGTGGCTTAGTGATAGAGTGCTTGCCTAGCATGCATGAAACCCTGAGTTCAATTCCACAGTACCATATACACAGAAAAAGCCAGAAGTAGTGCTGTGGCTCAAGTGGTAGTAGAATGCTAGCCTTGAGCAAAAGTAGCTCAGAAACAGTGACCAGGCCCTGAGTTCAAGCCCCAGGACTGGCAAAAAGAAATAGAGGCTCTGTTTTAGAATGGGTACCAACAGAAGGTGGAAGGGCCAAGAGAGAAAGTGAATAAGGGTCAATAGAAAGGAAGTATTTTATTTTTCCTGTTTTAATTATTTTCTTACCTGATGCAGGGCTTACACTCAGCACCTCCTACTATGCTAGGTTTGCTTGCATGGCTAGCATGGTACCAACTTGAGCAACATCTCCAGCCACCTTTTTGACGGTAATTTTGGAGATGAAGCCTCACAGACTTTTCTGCTTGGACTGTCTTGAAATCTTGGTCCTCCAGGTCTTAGCTTCCTAAGTAGCTATGATTACAGGCATGAGCCACCAGCACCTGCAATGCAAAATATTTTATAATGCAACCTGTTTTAATTATTTCAAGAAGGAGAAGAGGGGGATGAGGGAGAGTAACTGGGTGGGGGTAAAGTTGATGGGATGCATTGTATGCACATATGAAAATGTCACAATGAAATGCTCCTTATCTAATTAATGTATGCTAATAAAAATATAATTTAACTGGGCTGGGAGCGTAGCCTAGTTGGTAGAGTGCTCGCCTAGTATGCACGGAGACCTGGGTTCAATTCCTCAGTACCACATACACAGAAAAAGCCAGAAGTGGTGCTGTGGTTCAAGTGGCAGAGTGCTAGCCTTGAGCAAAAAGTGTCCAGGGACAGTGCCCAGGCCCTGAGTTCAAGCCCAGGACTGGATATATATATATGTACACACACCTATAATCCTAGCTACTCAGGAGGCTGAGATCTGAGGATTACGGCTCAAAGCCAGCCTGCACAGGAAAAACTGTGACACACTTATCTCCAATTAACCATGAGAAAACCAAAAGTGGCCCTGTGGCTTAAAGTGGGAGCAAAAAGAACTCAGAAACAGTGTACAGGCCCTGAATTCAAGCCCCACAACCACCAACAACAATAACAAAAAAAATGTAAAAAGATATAATTCATCTTGCATCTTGAGTTGCCAGATGTGCTGTTTGTAGCACAAAGTAGACACTGAGTAAGAGCCTGAGTATGTATTGGCATATATATATATATATATATATATATATATATGAGTTAAAGTTTGAATTATATGGCTTGTCAATTATCTGGCAATCAAGCCAAATCAGAAAATATCCTAAATCTCATGTATCTATGCATGGGGGAGGAGTGGTTGCTGGGTTTACTGGGGCTTGAACTCAGAGCCTTGGCTTCACTCATGGCTAGTGTTCTATCACTTGAGCCATCCTATCACTTCCTGGGTTTTTTGCTGGTTAATTGGAGATAAGAGTCTCTTGAATTTGTGTACCTAGGCTGGTTTTGAACTATGCTTCTCAGGTCTCAGATTCCTAAGTTGCTGGGATTATAGACGTGAGTTACCAGTTCCTGCATATAGGTTAATTATATAATTCATAATGACATCAATGACTTTATATATATACACAAATATGCCAATGTAAGCACCACCTACATCAATACAGGCAGTACACAAAGTACTTCTTGCTTCCTCCCAGACAACAGCCACATGAAGAGAATCAATCACTACTTCAACTCTTACCACCGCAAACTAGTTTTGCCTGTTCTTGAGTATCATATAAATGCAATCATACCAGAGTTTCTTTTTCCTGACTTCTTTTGCTCATCATCTTTTCTGTGAAATTCATTTTTTATTTAATTTTATTATTTAAAATTTTATTGTTGGGATGCTGTACAGAGGGGTTACAGTTACATTCATCAGGTAGTGGGTACATTACTTCTTCAACACTGTTACCCCTTCCCATGTTTTCCCCCACTTTTCTGTGAAATTCTTTAATGTGGTTATGTGTAGCAGCAGCTTGTTCTTTTGACTTCTATATACTATTCTATTGTAGACTATTCTGCTAAATGTCTCACAATGTATCCATTTTCCCAGTGATATACATCTCATATTTAGTCTATCATAAGTAAAGCTATAGTAAACACTCTTGGGCATGGTTCTGTGTGCATGCATGTGTATGCGTGTGTGTGTGTGCGTGTGTGTGCGTGTGTGTACTGTGGATTGAACCTAGGGCCTCACACTTGCTAGGATACACTTCACACTTGAATTATGTATTTCTCCTCCCCTAGCCCATTTGTTTTCATTTCATTCTTGAGAAAGGGTCTCACTAATATTGGCTGGTTTCACAAACATAGCCTCTACCTTCCAAACAGCTGAGATTACATGAATGTACCACCACACTCAGCCTTGTACATGCCTTTGGATGTATATAAACAGTCATTACTTGGCTTGTGCCTAGAATTCTAGCTACACAGGAGGTTTAGATCTGAGGGTCTCAGTGAGGAGCTAGTCTGGGGTAGAAAATTCATGAGACACGTATCTCCAATTAACCAGCAAAAAGCCACAAGTAGAGGCATGGGTTAAGTGGTAAGGCACCAGCCTTGAGCAAAAAATGTCAAGCAAGAATACAAGGCCCTAATTTTAAACTCCAGTACCAGCACAAAATAAAAAGGAATGGGGTGGAGATGTGCCTTGGTTAGTAGAGTGCTAGGCAATGTGTGAAAACATCTGAGTTCAGGTCTCAGACAAAGAAAGAAAGAAAGAAAGAAAGAAAGAAAGAAAGAAAGAAAGAAAGAAAGAAAGAAAGAAAGAAAGAAAGAAAGAAAGAAAGAAAGAAAGAAAGAAAGAAAGAAAGAAAGAAAGAAAGGGAGAGAGAGAGAGAGAAAGGAAGGAAGGAAAGAAAGAGAGAAAGAGACAGATAGAAAGAAAAGAAAGGAAGAGAGAAAGAGAAAGAAAGAAAGAGAGAGAGAGAAAGAGACAGAAATAATGAATGAAAATACAATTTAATTCATAAATACACTCTGCAGACTTTAAAACAGAATTGACTGTTACCATCTAAAGACCTCTCTTGAACACCGGTTAGATAATATTGCCCACAACTTTAGAGTACATTTACTTTATTTTACCTTGAAAAGAGGAATCTTCTTCTTGTATTTAATGTTTTTATTGGAAGAATGGCCGCACATCATTTAGGAAAGGAACAAAGGAACTACCCCTGTTACTGCGGTTGCCATGGACGTATCATATTAAATCAGGATAGAGAAGGGTACTGAAACAGCTCTTCAAACACGATGCTCCTCATAAGAAGTCTCTGCCGGTGACATCAGTGGGAACACTGGGTACAGAGTGTGTACTGGAGAGAATGTACAAAATAGTCAAGCCGATGAAGAGCCTATGAATCAAAAGGCCCTGCTGTGCCCTGCTTGACACTATTTCTGTCCTGTATGAGGTGTGTGTCCTGAATTTGATTTACTACTTTTAATGCCATTCACCCATGAGATAGTGTGTGGAGTGCTGCAAGGGGCTCCAATTAGGAACTGAAAATCCACTACAGTGCAATGAAAGTGTAATGATTTCAAACATGGAAAGCTATGTGAAAGGCGGGAGAATGGGCAGGCAGTACATTCCTCATTTCCTATAAAGGGCAGCAAGAATGGTGACTAAGAAGCCAGGTTACCCTGGACTGAAGGGAGGGGAGTGAGAGGAGCATGTCAAATGGTAAAGAGTGTAAAACTCTGAATTCAATTCCCAGTACCTCAAATGACAAACCTACAAAACCACAATGAACCCAGGTTCCCCAGATAGTCTCAGGCTTGAGTCTAGGCTACATGACTTCAGATTGTGCTGTGTGGTGTGTGTGTGTGTGTGTGTGTGTGTGTGTGTTTCTCTCTGTCTCTCTGTATCTGTCTCTGTCTCTGTCTGTCCCTCTCTCTCCTCCACACTCTTTTTTCTCTATCCCCTCTCTATTCTCTTTTTCTCCCCTAGTTCCCCTCTGTTCTCTCTCTCTCTCTCTCTCTCTCTCTCTCTCTCTCTCTCTCTCTCTCTCTCTCTCTCTCTCTCTCTCTCTCTCTCACACACACACACACACACACATACACTCTCTCTCTCTATCTCTCCTTTCTCCCCTCTCTGTCCTCTCTCCGCAGTCTCCCAGAGCTGGGACTTGAACTCAGGGCCTGAACACTGTCTATTCTATGAGCTTTTTTGTGGGTCTTGGGACTTGAACTCTGGGCCTGGGCATTGTCCCTAAGCTCTTCAGCACAAGGCTACCACCTTGCTCCTTGAGCTGGGTGTTGTCCCTGAGCTCTTCAGCTCAAAGCTACCTCCCTACCCCTTGAGCCACAGCACCACTTCTGGTTTTCTGGTGGTTAGAGACAAGAGTTTCTCAGTCTTTAGTGCCTGGGCTGGCTTTGAACCACAATCCTCAGATCTCAGGGTCCTGAGTAGCTAGGATTACAGGCATAAGCACCTGGCTTCTTTTATTTAAATTCATTAAATTATTCTTAAGTAGCTTCACAAAAAGGTTTCAATTCAACACGCCCAGTTATGAGTATGCTGCATCTCGATCATGTGAACCCTTCTATTATTATCCCCAATCTCCAGACAGCTCTCCTATCGTCTCTAAGCCTCAGTTTATTTATCTGAAAAAATGGGACTACTGGAGAAACGACCTCAATAGTTTAATAAGCAATTTGAAATGAAATACTCCGAAAATGCATACTATGTCCTTTTTTTCAAAGCTAGAAAGGTCCTAGAAAGTCACCCAATTAGAAGATGATAAACAAAGGCACAGAGGCTGTAGTCCTTGTTGGTTACAGAGCTAGGGACACAATCCGAATGGAAACTAGCTGCTCTCTCATTTCTGTCCATCACTACCATGTCCCTCTAACAGCACACTGCTGTCTACCACAAAGCAGAAGTTCAGCAGAGAGCCTGGGACTTTCCCCTTTGCCCTGGATAGCCACAGCTCAGGCACAGGCAACAAAAAGGTGTCGAATTTTCTAATGAGGCCCTTGCTGCCTTCTCACTTTAATCCACTGCAAGTGTCTCTGGGAAATAAAATATTGGCAGATTTGTCCAACAGCTGCTCAGCCTAGAGACCACAGCTTATTTTGGTCCATTTATGTTAACTCATCTGTCTTAAACTCTTTGTTAGTGACTCACCGCATACTGCTACCAAATATATACACCAAAAATCCAAGAATCATTCATATGAAGGGCAAAGCTCTTCCTTAAAATACCACATTTCTGCCGCCTTGCTTTCATGAAGTTTTTCCTTCCTTCCGCCTCCACATCAGATTTTCTCCTTTCCTTTCTTCCCTCTCCATCTTTGATCACCATCGGGGGCATAAAACTACATGATTTAATCAGCAGAATTCTAGAATGGTCATCGGATTTGGTTCTGGTACTGCCCTTGGGATTCTTTAGCTATAAAAACCTAGCAAATCACAACTGGTATACAGTTCTGTTTCCTTGTTCATAATATGAGTTATTTTAGCTCTGCAGCCCTCACCAAAGCAATGACTGTCACTGTCCCTTTAAGGATTCTAAGCTTTGAAGGATTTTCACTTGCCACATAAAACTGCCTTTTAAAATTACAAATTAATATTCTCATTTTCTATGAATTGCAGGGTAAACAATCTAATCAATCCATATTAAAATTAAACAATAAGCACAAAATAAAAATATTTCAAGGACTAAATTGATTGATTGACCAAGATGGCTGCTATTTCGAACACCGTGCCCACACTCATCACAGAAAGATATGCCATCTCTGTTAGACTTAATGAAATATTAAAAATGCTTCATATACCATGTCATATATTTTAAAAATAGACAGACGTGGGAAGCATACACACCAGCTTCATGATGCTAACTTCCAGGAAGGAGGAAAAGGAAGGATATGGGGTAAATAGTCTCCAAATGTATCTGTAATATTTCATTTATTAAGATATGGCACAAACACAGGAAATTACTTAACAATTAAATCGGTGACTTTGGTATGTGACTGTCAGTTATGAATATTATCCTGCCTTTTTATATGTAAAAACTAGAAAATAAATTCAAAATAAGTTCATCAACAAAAACTTTCATACATTGCTAGTAGGCGGTGTAAAATGATAAACCCACTTTAGAAAAGATTGGCAGCCAAACAAACTTACAGACCTACCAATTGTCATCCTAGGTATAAATCCAAGATAAATGAATGCATGCACTCACAAGAAAGACATGTACAAGGTGTTTATATCAGCTTCATTTATAATAACCACAAATAGAAGACAGACCAATGCCCAATAGGTGAATAATAAACAAAGTGTGATATATTCAAACAATGGAATGTGCCTTAGCCATAAAAGGGAGAGAATTCTTTTTAGCCAATAATATGGCTAAATCTCAAAAAAAAAAACCTATACTGAGCCAAAGAAGCCAGATACAAAAGAAAACATACGGCGTGTTTCAATTTACATTAAGTTATAAAACAGGCCAAACAAATCCGTAGTGATACAAACCAGAACAGTTGTTGCCTGCTTTGTGGAGGAAGGGGGAGACTGCCTGCAGAGGCACAGGGAAGTTTCTGGAGTGAGCAACATGGCTTCAGGAAATACCTTGATTAGAGTCTTTGGTCACACAGGTGTTTATATTTTGGGAAGAAAATCCCTTTGAAATGTACATTTGAGATTTGTATATCTCAAGCTGATGGCTCAAGCCAGTAATCCTAGCTACTCAGGAGGCTGAAATTTGAGGATCACAGTTCAAAGACAGACTGGGCAGGAAATTTTGTGAGGCTCTTCAATAAACTACTCCATAAAAGCTGGACATGGAGCCCTGACTCAAGTGGTAGAGCGTTATCCTTGAGCAAAACAAACAACTTAAAGACAGTGCCTAAGCCTTGGGTTCAAGCTCTAGGAGCAGCACACATACACACACACACACACACACACACACACACACACACACACACTTCATATTATGTAAATTTCATCTCAATTTCCAAAACTAATATGCCTATACACTCATATAACTATCTTCATGGATTCATAAGAGATTTGCGAATCTCAGGATAGAAATCTTATAGTCATTTTCACCCCTGAACAATATAGGCATATACTTTCTATATTATTCGTTAGTCTCATTTACAAATAAATTCTTTGAGGACATCTTTTGAAGGCATTGTAATATAACAGAAGAATATGGGCTTTCGAAACAGCTCAAGTCCTGGGTTTGAGCCACTGCTCCCTAGATCACTGGCTGATTCTGGGCAAGGAAGTGACCTCCTGGAGTTTATTTTCTTAACCTTACACAGGAAAGAACAGAGCTTACTTCCCAGGGTTATTTGGAAGATTAAATTAGATCACACGAGCAAAAGTATATTTCACACAGCCGAGCTCAGCGCAGATGCTCCATACATTCTGGTTTCTTTTTCTTCCTTCCTTTACTTTTTATAGCCCCTCCACAGAACGGAAGCTTCGTATCTCCTCCATCATCACCATTCAGATCCTGAGGATATAGGAATAGCCTCCTCAAACGTGATAAGAAAAAGTGCTGCCACTCTTAGGTCCTGGCCAAGGGACTATTGCTGTGAGCCCCATGAGATCAAGGCCTCTGCTCTGTCCCCTCTCCAGCTACACACAAGTCAGTGCATCAAGAGGCGTTGCCCACCTAGAGCCTGTGTCCCATTTAGACTCCATTCTATGTGCCAGAATCCCCAAAGCATGTTTCCCAAATAACTTAAGTGCTTCTCACCAGGGCCAAGCTGCCGGGGTTCCTTGCCTGGGACTATGTCATGAATGTGTATGTCCCCAAATCCCCAAATGCCACCAAAGAACATCTGTTTGGGACTACATGGAGAAAGCTTGGGATTGTGTAGTAGACAGGATATTCACCCATATTTGTTTGTTAGGCCCTTCATGGCTACATGAGAATCCTGGCATAGGGGGAAAAAAAACAATTGACCTTGAACTAGGCCTGAGAACTAAGGAATGGTTCACTCTGTATCACTAGGACTCTGAGGAGGCCAACAATTTGCAATCTGGATTTCTAGGCTGGTATTGGAGTATTTTAATCCCCTCAAAGAATGGCGGATATGCTTTATAAATTCTAACATGTAACTATACAGTACATGTAATCTTGCCTTAGTATACTGGATTGGCCTACCTAGCATACTCCCCACCCAGGACCTTGGCTCTCTTACCTAGGATGTCCTTTCTTCTCTTCATTTGTCTAATAACCATCATGTTTAAAATGGTTTCTCATGCTTCTGTAGCTTTACTATAATTTCTTTTTCTTACTCCAACTTATTATTTCTTATTCAACTTATTATTTCATTTAATAGGTGTCTTAACTCCTCCAATTTGAGTATAACTCCCAAATAATCAGAAAATGTTCTTCCTTGTTCATGAGTAGATCCCAGCAGCCAATATAGTATCTAGAGTGGTGAAGTAAGGTGTTTCTTTTATTAAATCAGGAATGATTTTGTGAACAGATTTCAGTTCCCATGTCTTACTCTCTATTCTGGTCCTCATGTTTCAAAACATGACAAATTTTAGGAAAGACAAAAACATTGGCTAATTCACTTGCACCTTTTGTTTCATGTTAATCAATCTACTAAATACCATCTTCTGCTCTTCTTGTTCTTTTGTTCTATTTTATCCTCCTTTATCTTCATCTTCATCTATCAACCTTCACCTGCCTCCATCTCCTTCCCTCCTCTGAAAAGAACTACAAGGCCCATAGCATCAACCATTCTTTCATCAATCCTTTCAAGTACTCCTTCTATCTGGCAAATCTCGAACTCTGAAACAAATCAAGAAATGTTCCCATTTCTATACTTCAGCTACATCACAGGATAATGAATTAGGTGAGATGGCAAAATGATCTAAAAATATAGTTTTATTTCTTCCCTGGCCAAAACTCTTGCCTACCAACTATTGCACATTCTTTACATGGCTAAAATTAAATATGCAAGTCTTCCATGGCATTTAATTAACAATCTGGCAGAAAGAAAATGCTCTACTTTCATTCACAAAATTTAGTTTAATTGCATTCCATACCCTTTTCAAGCCAAGATGTTTGGGTTCAAATATATGGTTAAGATCATCACTTTACACTTTTTTTAGTGCTAGTCCTAGGACTTGAACTCAGGGCCTGGGTGATGTCCCTGAATTTGGGATTTTTTTAACTATGAACTCTGTGCCTTGGCACTATCTCTGAGCTTTTGTACTCAAGAGTAGCACTCTACCACTTGAACCATAGCTCCATTTCCAGCTTTTTGGTGGATAATTGAAGATGAGAATCTAATGGACTTTCCTGCCAGATCTGAGGATCTAAGTTCAAAGACAGCCCAGGCAGACAAATCTGTGAGACACTTGTCTCCAATTAGCTAGCAAAAAGCCAGAACTGAAGGCATGGCTCAATCGCCAGCCTTGAGCAAATAGCCAAGAGAGTGTGTGAGGCCCTGAGCCTATGCACAAGTACAGGCACAAAAGTAAAAATTGTGTACACTATGGTGAATGTAATGAGATACTGAATTATTTAAAATGCTGAAAATATCACCTTTATGACAATTTTAAAAATCAAAATACAGGGGCCTGGAGTTTAGCGTAGTGGTAGAGTGCTTGCCTAGCATACACGAAGACCTGGATTCGATTCCTTGGTACCACATACATAGAAAAAAAAGCAGAAATGGTGCTGTGGCTCTCAAGTGGTAGAGTTCTATCCTTGAGAAATCCCAAGGACTGAGTTCATGGCCCAGGACTGGCAAAAAATTTTTAAAAAATGCTAGAAATAGATTTAAGTACTCATTACAAAAATAGTACAGTAATGCATATGTTAATTATCTCTAATAGTCATTTAACAATGTATACATTTCAAAACATGTTGTACAATAAAGTAACTACAGATGATAATGTACTGCATTTCAAAATGATATAAGAGCCAAGTGCTGGTGGCTTACACCTGTAATCCTAGCTACTCAGTAGGCTGAGATCTGAGGATGGGTGGTTTGAAGCCAGCCCAGGCAGTAAGGTCCATGACATTCTTATCTCTAGTTAATCACAAAAAAAGCTGAAGTGGAATTCTGACTCTAGTGGTAGAACACTAGCCTTGAACAAAGGAAGCTCAAGGACAGCTCCCGGGCCCTGAGCTCAAGCCCGCAGGACCAGCACACATACATACAGAAAAAAAAATAGAAGAAAATTGTGAATATTTTCACCCTAAAATAAATAAATAAATTCTTAAGAAGACAAATGTTCCCTGGTTTAAACATTATACAATATATCAAAACAACATCTGATATGTACAATTTTTATCTTTTTGCATATCCATTATGAACAAGTTTAAATCAAAAGAATACAGTGTTATATATCCCTTAGTGTCAAAGAATAGAAGGGAACAAACTGACAAGATAGTAGTGGTATTAGGAATTTGACTTACTGTTTCTCTAACAGTCTTAGATGCTAATATATTTTTTTCTCTTCTTTTCCTTTTCCCCCCTTTTTTTGTGCCAGTCCCAGGGTTTGAACTCAGGGCCTCACATTGTCACCTAGTTTTTCCACTCACAATTGGTACTCTACGCTTGAACCACACTTCTCGTTCTATTCATCCGATAGTTTTAGAATCAAACTTGAGGATCAGGACAGGACAAAGAAGAAGGAGAAAAAGCCAAAAATACCCCAGAGAGGATATAATGTCCTTTTGAATTTCCAATCAGCATTCATTCCATCAACACCTTGAAGCAGCATCTCTCTGACCTTTAACAAATGTCCTAAGTAAGTCAACGTGGTCACAGTAGCTGCATTCCACTTATAACAAATGTCTTGACAGCCTTTTTCCTTTTCTTAAATCTCTCAATAAGAGAAATTGAGCCATTTTACAGGAAGCTCAAAGTCTGGATCAAGTTGCAAGAAAAAGCCAATAAAACCTCTTAGGAATACACAGTATTTTAAAGATTAAAAATAATAAATGTATTGCTAAAATTATCTCATAAAATATACATGTGGCTTTTCCAAGGGTAAAATTGGAAGCCCAGAGCCCAGAAGTTCAATTCTTATAAGGAGACAAAGATCTCTTCAAAACTAGTATTAAATCTCTGCACTCAGAAAATATTATTCCCCTTAGGGCCAGGCCCATGATGAGCCCAGCACTTCAGTAAACAAGTGAGATAAGTAATCCATTTATAATAACATTAATTTCATGAGGTTACTTCCCAATCAAGACAAAAATAAACTCTAAACATAAATGCATCCTGCTAGTAGTTTCCCCATAAATAAAACTGCAAATCAATAATTATGCTCATTTCCTTAGCGGTGCCTGAATTATTATTCCCCATTCTTGCATGGAAATATGAGTAAAATATAAACAAACACAATTAAGTCAAGGACAATTGGCATCCTAGTAGATAAACTTTGAGTATATTTATGCTTTGGCTTCGGTGAATGTAATGTGTTATTTCTTTTTCATTTTATTTTATTTGAGGGCTGGGGTTGAACCCAGGGCTTTGCTCATACTAAACACTATATTATCCTCTAGCCACTACTAAATGACTACAAAGCTATTTCTTTATCTTCAGAATGTTTTTGAGGGACTGGAGGAATAAATCAATGCAGTTAAATATCACTGGAATCGTGTAATAAGGAATGATATTGAGTTATAAACACAGCAAAAATAACACGTGTCTCTACTCGCATTCAGTTTTTTCCAAGAGTTAGTGATAATTCCTTTTATGTTTTCATTTCTTGGTTTGTTACCAAAATGTGTTTATAAAAATAACAAAAGAATCCAGGTGTGGTGGCTCACGCCTATAATCCTACCTACTCAGGAGGCTGAGATCTGAGGATCCTGGTTCAAAGCCAGCCTGGGCACGAAAGTCCTTGAGACTCTTATCTCCAATTAACCACAAGAAAACTGGAAGTGGCACTGAGGCTCAAGGGATAGAGTAGTAGCCTTGAGCAGAAGAGCTCAAGGACAGCGCCCAAGCCCAGAGTTCAAGTCCCTCCACCACCACCACCAACAAAAATTAACGAAAGAGGACTGAAACAAAAGTGAAATGCATAGATCACAGAACATGTGTAGCAGCAGCAAGGGGAATATAGTAAGATGCTGTAATTTGCCCTTAGGTTCTCCGTTTAAGGCTGCATTATTAAGTGATAAAGCATGAGCAAGATGCAGCATAGATTCGTTCATACTTACCAACTTGCTGATGGAGTTCAAGTCAAGGCACTTCTATACCACAATAAAGAGTCCTAGGAGATTCCTTTGTAATTCCTGTTTTTAAATAAGACCCAAAGTAAAAGAATCATCTCTAACAATGTAGGCACCAATGGCCTCCCTTGTCTTCTGGCTTCCAGTTGGGTTCCAAGAATAAAGTGTATCAGCAAGATCTGAGAACTCAGAGAACATGGGGTTGTGTGCCCATCTCTGTATTGGCTATATCCCTCTCTGGGAGGCCACAGCTACTACCGGATCACATTCTCCAGGCATCTAGTCTCCCTAACACTCCCTCCCTTTGTTACTCCAAGCTTACAAGTGGTTACTATTCCAAGGCAGAGCACTGTGCATTTACAGTGTCTCTAATGCCCTTTGATGCTTTTGTAAGTGCTTGCTCTATCAAACTCTCCCTACCTACCCAGTCTGAATGTACCATCAGCTTCCAGGCAAGGCCCAAACAGACTGGCAGTAAATAGGACATGAAATGATTTCACTGATTTAAATATACTTATTTTATCACAAACATAGCTGTCTTAAAAAGTAGACTGCAAAATATAAATTTATTGTTTTCTGCTAACAGGCATCTTTGTGGAAAATTTCTGAGCACATTGGCAAATGTAATTCACTTTCCTTAAAGAAGATTTATGATCACCATAACTCAATCACAATTTCTGTGTCACTACTTTTTCTGGTCTTTGGCTTGTAGTAAAAGAAAAAAGGGAAAAAAGAAAAAAAAAGACTTTCATGGCAAGAATTCACCTTATAAAAATATTTTCAAATTATGCCCTGAGCTTAGAACACTTAGCTTCCTTTCATAAAAATCTGGTATTTACATCTAAATTTTTTCCTTTTTATATTTCTACCTATGAATAAAATTTTACAAAAATGCATAATTCATATCATACCATATCGTATCCATTTGGATTTGGGGTATAGTTCTTGTTTTTTTTTTCCTGTTCTGCTTGGTTTCCCTCTCCTCATCTCTTGTTCGCCACCCCCATATATATATCCCCCATATATATCTTCCTTCCAAATAATCCATAATAGCAATTTAATCTCTATAAGTATTTTCTCTCTATTTTTGTGTGGTACCAGGGATTGAGCTTTCTAGGAAGGTGCTTTACTGCTTCAGCCATGCTTCCACCCACTTTTTCTGTTTGTTATTTTCAAGGTGAGATCTTGCTTTATGCTCAGACTATCCTGAGCCATGATCTGCCTATTTATGGCTTCCTGAGTTACTGGGGATGACATGCATATGCCACTGTGCCTAGACATTGTACTTCCCCAGAGCGGGGATAATATGCATGTGCCATGTCACCCAGCCACAAGTGAGATGAGGGTCTCGCTCACAGTTTTGCCTTTGCTAGCCTTGAACCAGAATGCCCTGATCTCTTCCTCTTAGGTAGCTAAGAATACATGCTTGAACCACCACACCTGGCTAATATATATTTTCTCTCTGATCATATAAACTTATTACACACACATATATATGCACAAACATACAAGTGAGGTTATTTTAGTCATTGTTTTGGAATGATGAGATTGTATTAATACATGCTCATTATATCTTGCTTTACTCATTCAAAAATGCCATATGGAGCCAGACATGGTGGCACATGCATATTATCCCAGTTACTTAAGAGGTAGAAATAAGGACAGTTGTGGTACAAGAGCAGCTCAGTCAAAAAGTTATCAAGACCCCATTTCAACAAACAAAGCTATACTAGAAGAATCTGTAAAAGTGAGGATCATAGACCTAACTGCCTCTGGACAAAAAATCCAAAACTCTATCTTGAAAAACAAAAAAGGGCTATGGGTATAGCTCAAATGGTAGAGTGCCTGCCTAGCAAGGGTAAGATTCTGAGATCCAACCCCATTACAGAAAGAAATTCTGTCTGAAAAAGTTCAAGTACTCTAATACATCACTCATTCATTTTTTAGGCAATTGAATATTACTCTCAGTGAATATACAATACTTTATTCAACTGCTCCCTATTGATGGGCATTTACTTTGGCAATAATCTTCTACTGATATTAAGCTCTATGTGTGTGTTCATAATTGTTAATGAAAAGGGAATGACTACATCCAAGTGGTATGAATATTTTTAGGTCTAACAGATATTGCCAAATCATCTTCCAAACAGCTGTATAGATCAAATTTTCTGCAGTAATAATGAGTGTGCTTGCCCCTGCATCCAACCAGAAACCAGTGCTATAGATCATCAATTTTGTACCTGTTTCATAGGCAATATTATATTCTGTTTTGCACTTTCCTTTGCTAAGAGAATCTTCTTCTGTGTTACTGAGCATCTGACTTTGCTATCAGGCCTATTTTTCTATTTGCAGATAAAATATGTGGACAAAAGTTGAAAACCTATGACATGTAAATGCAATGTTTTTTGTTTTTATCATCCATTTTTATATTATGAAAAGAACATCGCTAAGACATACAAAGTGCAAGCTGATCTTGATTTAAATTTTTTTGCATTTATTCCATAAAAACATATGTCCAAGCCAGGTGAGGTGGCTCATGCCCATAATCCTAGCTGCTCAGGAAGCTGAGATCTGAGGGTCTCAGTTCAAAGCCAATCTGGGCACTAAAGTCTGTGAAACTCATCTTCAATTAATCACCAGAAAACTGGAAATGGCGCTGTGGCTGAAGGGGTAGGGTGGTAGCCTTGAACTGAAGAGCTCAGGGACAACACCCAGACCCAGAGTTCAAGTCCCACAACCAAAAAAAATGTGCCCCTTCAAAAATTAGGTTAATCCATAAGGCCATATAGGATGATGCTAAATGAAACGACCTCCAGGATACAGAAACAAAAGCCATATAATGAGTAATTGTTGTCTTTAATGTACTATGTTATCTCTCATCTCTTTTGCTGTCCCTTGGTTGTATCATATTGTTACAGTATTTCATCTTATTATCTGATATATTGTATATATGTTTATTTGGCTATTTGAAATAGGATAGGGAAGGGAGGAAAATAAGATGAGGGGCAGGAGTGGGGGGAGGGAAATGGGGACCAAGACATGAGAAAGGGTATCAATGTTTGTGAAGTAATGCACCTTCTATCTGGTGAACGTAATGTAATCCTTCTATTAATTACAATAAAAATTATATGAAAAATTAGGTTAAGAAATTATTTTCAAGAGTGAGTTTTGAAATAATTGCCTTTCATCCGCGAGTGTGACCTAGTGGTAGAGTGCTCGCCTAGCATGCACAAAGCCCTGGTTTCAATTCCTCAGTATCACATAAACTGAAAAAGCCAGAAATGGCACTGTGGCTCAAGTGACAGAGCACTAGCCTTGAGCAAAAAGTGTCCAAGGACAGTGCCTAAGCCCTGAGTTCAAGCTCCAGAAATGGCCAAAAAGAAAAGAAAGTAATTGTGTCTTTAACTCCTTTGTCCATTTTTATGTTGACTTCAAAATGTTCTTTAAAAATATTGTTCTTGGGCCGGAGTTTGGCCTAGTGGTAGAGTGCTTGCCTAGCAGGAAGACCCAGGTTCAATTCCTTGGTACCAGATACATAGAAAAAAAGCTGGAAGTGGTGCTGAGGCTCAAGTGGTAGAGCTCTAGCCTTGAGAAAGTCCAAGGACAGTGCTCAGCCCATGAGCTCAAGCCCAGGACTGGCAAAAAAAATTTTAATATTGTGTCTTTGGATCGGGAGTTTGGCCTAGTGGTAGAGTTCTTGCCTAGCATGCACGAAGACCTGAGTTCGATTCCTCCGTACCACATAAATAGAAAAAGCTGGAAATAGTGCGTGCTGTGGCTCAAATGGCAGAGTGCTAGCCTTGAGGAAAAAGCCCAAGGACAGTGCTCAGGCCCTGAGTTCAAGCCCCAGGACTGGCAAAAATATATATATTTGTCTATTATTACTAATATATATATATATAGCTTGTACATTACTTTTGGACTTACTGTGTTTTTTTGCCAGTCCTAGGCATGCTAGGCAAACACTCTAAGCTAAACTCCCGACCTCAGAACTTATTGCATTTTAAAAAATACTTATTACCAGTTTTGGTTATGAAGGCATAGCCTATCCCAGCTTGTTTCTACATATAATTTCCTAGATTTTTCTAATGGGTATTTTGCTTTTTGCATTTAAACATTTACTCTGTCTTAAATGTATGTATTATTGTCCACCATGGATAATGTCTGGCTTTGTTTGGTTGCTTGTTTTGTTTCATATTTTTAGTACTGAGGTTTGAACTTTGGACCTCATGCTTGTTAGGCAAGTGCTTTACTACTTTAGCCATCTCCTTTGGTCTCTTTGTTTTTCAAATAGAATCTTGAACTTAATTTTTGCCCTGGATGATGTTGAACCACAATTCTCCTACCTTTACTTCCTGAGTAGCTGGAACCATTGACATAAGCTTCCCTACCAGGCTTGTTTTTGAGATGGGATCATACTAATTTGTATCCAGCCTGGCCTCAAGGACCCAACTGTTTCTGCCTCCTGGATAACTTTTATTACAACTACGCACCATGCCCAACCCTTGATCTTAACTTTTTTCTGAGTTGGTAACTGGGGGAAGGTGTTAACACAAGCTAATTATACATAATGCAATTCAGTGTGATGTTCCCACACGTTATAATATTTATTTTGATCATATACAACCTCCCTTCTTCCCCTCTCCTTCCCACTTACCCATGGCATCTTTCTAGTCCCTAGAAATCACTACTATATTTTCACATTGACTTTATTGTTTTCACGTTGGCTCTGTTATTTTTAGTTTCCACATATGACAGAGAGCATGCAATATTTTTTTCTGAACCTGGTTTATTTTACTTAGCATTGTGATTTCCAGCTCCATCAATTTTCCTGCAAATGGTATTATTTCCTTCTTCTTTATGGCTAAATAATGTTCTATCATGTGTATATATACACACATATTGATGTATGCATATATATTATACATACATTATATCTATATAATGTTTTCTTACCCATTCATTGGTTAAGAGACAAAATTGTGATTTCATAGCTTGGCTATTATGAATAGTGCTTCTATAAACAAGAGCATGCTGTCTCATTTCCTTCAGGTATATGACCATAAGGGGACTGCTAGATCACGTGGTAGTTCCATTTCTAGTTTCTTTGGGGATTTTCCATACTGTTTACCATAGTAGCTGCACTAATTTACATTCCCACCTTCAATGTACAACTTCTATTTTCCTCACGTCCTTGCCAGTCTGTTATGTTTTGCTTTTCCACAGTAGCTATTCTGACTTGGATGAGATACTGCCTCCTTGTAGTTTCAACTTGTCTTTCCCTGTTAATGATAAAGAATATAATTTCATATATTTATTGGTCATTTGTATTTCTTCTTTTGAGGAGTATCTATTCAAATTATTTGCCTATTTTCAATTGGATTACTTGTTTTTTGTTGAGTATTTTTCTAGTTCATTACATATTCTGAATATCAACCCAGATAATCAACTCTGTCAGATAAATATCTGGCAAATATTTTCATCCATGCAGTAGATTATTTCTTCACTCTATTGATTGTTTCCTTTGTGATACAGCTGTTTTTATCTTATTCACATGCCAGTGAAACTCGACCCATATGCAAGGGAGTCTATCTTTCCCCCATACTTTTTTCTGCTTTTTTATAAATCTTGTTTGGTTTTTTTTTGTTTTGTTTTGTTTTGTTTTTTGGTCTGTCTGGGGCTTGGAGTCTGGGCCTGGGTGCTGTCCCTGAGCGCTTCAGCTCAAGGCTACAACCCAACCACTTGAGCCACAGCACCACTTCTGCTTTTCTAGTGGTTAATTGGAGATAAGAATCTCAAGGACTTTAGTGCCACGTCTGGCTATGAACTTCAATCCTCAGCTCTCAGCCTTCTGAGTAGCTAGGATTTCAGGTGTGAGCCACTGCACCCAGCTTCTTTTAGAAATCTTACATTTCCCTCAGTTCCCTCTTTCATACAGTTCTCCATATTCTCCCACAATTCCTTGTTTCTCCCCAAATTCCATATGACACAATTCTCTATTCTCTCTCCCAAATCCCAGCCGTACATAATTCCTTTCACTCGTGTAGTTCCTTTTCTTTCCCACAATTATCCTACCATTTATATCTCTCAATAGGTTTCCTTGCTTACCCAAAATTGCCTCTAATGATTCTCCAATTTCTTCCCAAATCCTTTGTCTTTCCCACAGTTCCTTAGTTTCTCCCACATTCTCTCATCTCTCCTACAATTCTCCATTTTCTCCAGAACTTGATCTTTCCCACATCTGCTTGTATCTATCATAATACCTTTTCTTTCTCACAATTCTCTAGTTTCTCACACAGTTCTTCACTTTCTTCCACAATTCCACATCTTTCCCATAATGCTTTGTCTCCCCCATGGCTCTCTACTTTTCCCACACTCTCCCTCATCTCTCACACAATGTGTAATTTTCTTTCACAAATCATTTTTTCCTAACATTCTCTGATATCTCATTGTCCTTCTGTATTGTCTTCCACAAATCAACACTTTATATCACAATTCTCATTTCTTTCCCACAATCCTCCTTCTTCTCCTACATAATTCTCCATTTTACCCAGTTCTATATTTTCCTCACAAATCAGTCTCCACAATCTATTACTCTTCAAAATTTTGTTTTTCCCTTCTCTCTTGCACATTCAACTACGTACTCTAATTCCCTATATCTCCAGAAATGTTCTGCCTTTCACCCAATGATCTTTTTTCAGAATTTCCTTTTTTCACGTAATTCTTTGTTTCACCGCCAAATCTGTTCTCTTTCAAAATTATCCATTCTTTCTCACAATTTCCTGTTTCACCTACATTTGCTGATCAAATCTTAAATTCTTCTATATGTTGGAATCTAAAATATTTTATTCTGTTTAAATATTTGTCTATTCTTACTTTGTTACCATAATAATTGGACCTTAAAATATGTTCACCGATTTAACAAAACACATTGTACCTTCAAAGCCAGATAAGTTAATAAATGTCTGTAATTCAGAATTCAGGAAGCTAAGGCAGGAACACTGAGGTCACTGCAGGCTATAACTTTAAGTTCCAATCTGGCCTGGGCTTCATAAAGACTCTGCCTCAAAATGGAAGAAAAAAGCTGGGCACGGTGGCTCACGCCTGTAACCCTAGCTACTCAGGAGGCCGTGATCTGAGGATCAAGGTTCAAAGCAAGCTCAGGCACAAAAGAACATAAGGCCATATATTATGACGCTAAATGAAAGGACCTCCAGGATATAGAAACAAAAGCCATATAATGAGTGATTGTTGTCCTTAATGTACTATGTTATCTCTCATCTCTTTTGCTGTCCCTTGGTTATCTCATATTGTTACAGTATTTCACCTTGTTATCTGATATATTTTATATATACTTGATTAGTTATTTGAAATTGGATAGGGAAGGTGGGAAAACAACATGAGCAGTGGTGGCTGGGGGGGGGGGAGGGAGGGAAATGGGGACCATGACATGAGAAAGGGTATCAATATATGTGAAGGAATGTACCTTCTATCTGGTCAAGATAATGTAACCTTTCTATTAATTACAATAAAAATATATGAAAAAAAGAACCTGAGACTCTTATCTCCAGTTAACCTCTAGAAAATGGGAAGTGGGGCTTGACTCAAGGGGTAGGGTGATAGCCTTGAGCTGAAGAGCACAGGGACAGTACCCAGGCTGAGTTCAAGCCCCACAACCTGAGAGAGAGAGAGAGAGAGAGAGAGAGAGAGAGAGAGAGAGAGAGAGAGAGAGAGAGAGAGAGAGAGAGAGAGAGAGAGAGAGAGAGAGAGAGAGAGAGAGAGAGAGAGAGAGAGAGAGAGAGAGAGAGAGAGAGAGAGAGAGAGAAGTAGTCTTGAGATACTTCTACCATTTACTACCTTATATGCTTCATCAGTTATCTATTGGTACAAAACCTGTTACCTCAAAGTTAGCAACTTAAAACATCTCACAGCCTCTGGAGTGGTAATGTCTTAGTAGTTTAATTGAGAAGTTCAACCTTTTGCTCTCTCTTGGGATTATTGCCAAGATGGCAGCCAGATCTACAGTCATCTGAAGGCCTGGTGGGGCTAGAAGATTCATTTTTAAGAATTGTTTACTCATTAGAACACTGCTGTTGATATTTATGATATTATACATCCAATGCCAATTCTTACTCTAATGCTTGAAGCAAAACCCTGAAGCATATGTACTGCCACTTTTCTCCATTTTTTCCCTTGACCTCTATGGTAATTTTGAAAAACATATTTGGAATATGAATCCATCTAAATGTCAAACCTTGGCTACAAATGTCATAACCCATGTGTATTTTTAAAGCTTAGAAATACTCTTTGAGGAAATACTATATAAAATCAAGAGGATAGTAAAAAAGGAAGGGTGACTATTTAAAAACGGGAAATATAGGGAGCCTCCTGATTTTGAATGAATTAGAAATACTGTAGTTCTTGCTGTATTGCAAGCAATTAATGACAATATCACTCAGTATGGAGACTCTATTACATATACCTATTTATAAAAGGGGACACCTCATTGAAATGAAATGGGAGCAGACTTAGTTGGGAAGAATGACTCATCCTCTAAGAACTCAATCGCCTCAGAGTCTTTCAATGTTAGGTTACAAGCTTTTTCTCATACTGTGACCCAACAATTTGCATATATTATTATCGATCTTTTTCTATATTTATTGATATTGTGGGAGGTGGAGTTGCTTGATTTCTGTGGACCTTCCACTCAAATGGACTGAACCTGAGGAATAATACAAGGCTTCCATCCCAGGAGGGGAAGGCAGAAGCCAGGAGGGAAATGAGTAGTAAATAAGGCAAAAGTCAGAAAGTAATATCTCTTTTGGAGGTTAATAAAATTCAAGAAAATCAATGATTCATCTGGTAGTAAAACTGTGCAAAAATAAAGGTTGCAATGGCTCCCACCTGTAATCCTAGCTACTCAAGAGGCTGAGATCTAAGAATCATAGTTCAAAGCCAACCTAACTAGAGAAATATGAGAGTTTCTTATCTCCAATTAAGCAGCAAACAACAGGAAATAGAGCTGTGGCTCATGTGATAGACTGCTCACCATGAGCAAAAACATCACCTAAGGCCCTGAATTCAAGCCCTAATACCAGCACATAAAGAAAAAGGAAAGAAACCATTGTCCATGAAAAATATATGTAGAACTTTTTCACCAATTATAATTTTGTATTGGAGGGGTTCAGTGTGATCTATTATTGCTTGAATACTATATTACACATCATCATTATTTCTTCTCTCTTTAATTCCATCCACATCAACACCAACTGCTAATAAGTAAGATGGCTTCTAGTCATATCAGAAAGGGATAGTCTTGGAGATAAGACTTTACTGTTCAATTCACTGTAAAAGTCTACACCCCTCTATAAATAAATAAAACTTGATTCTGCTTCACAAACTAGACATCTATAAATTTTATTTTATGGTTTTCTGGGAGTTGATTGCTTCCCAGAGCAGGAAGAAATAAACTAGTTCACTATTGTATCTTTTCTCTCTCATTTCATAGTCCAAAGGAAAATCAATACTGTATGTTAAAAGCACTGAAAACTTTTATTAAAATCTTGACAAATGAGCCAGCTGCAGTGGCTCACCCTTGTAATCTCAGTTACTTGGGACACTGAGCACAAAGAGAATGGTGAGGAGGGGGGAGTCAAGGCCAGCCTAGCAAAAGAGCTCACAATACCTCATCTCATGGAATAAAAAAAAAAACTGCCCATGATAGTTTGTCCTTTTCTTCACAACCATACTAGAAGCATACACAAGAGGATCTGGGACAGGCCAGCCAAGGCAAAAATCAAGACCCTATTTGAAAAATAATGAAAACAAAAGGGCTGGAAATATGGTTCAAGTGGTAGAGCACCTGACCTGCAATCTCATGGCACTGAGTTCAAACCCCAGTACCACCAACCAAAATTAATAAATAAAATGGAATAGTATGAGAAATGGGAGTCTAAACAGTAAGATACTACTAACTACAAATTGGTTTAATACACTTAAAGTCTGATAATTGACTTTTGTAAATAGAGACATGCTGACTTTATTTCATTTAATAGAGCGTTCATGTCTAATTAGCAAAATCCATTTTTTACAAGTAATTACACTAATACACAGAAGAGTTCTTAGTCCCTCGTGACACTCCTGATATGGCAAGGACAGTTTCCAATATATCTGTGTACTTTCAGTAGTAGTGTTTCTGTTATAAGTGAGAATTAGTCAAGCAGAAAAAGGAAGGTAAGTATTTCTCAAAAATATCTAAAATCAAATATGTAATAAGCTGAACATTAAAATCCACTAGAAAATCTGGAGGGCTTGAATCATGGCTCAAATGGTAGAGTATCTACCTGTGAAATATGAAGCTCTCAGTTCAGACTATAGTACCAGCAACAAAAACTCAGTTTAGACTAAATTTAGCCAGGAGGTGTGGTCCTAGTAGTGAAAAGCTTGCCTACCAAGCTCAAAACCCTGAGTTGGATCACTTGAGCTCATGCCCTCAAGACAACCTGGACAATATTAAATAAATCATGTCTCAGGAAAAAAAAAGAAAAAGCTTCTAGTTTAAGAGATATATTTGGTGGGTTCAATAATACTTCTCTCTGCTCATTGGTTCTATTCTTCCTTACTACAAATCAACTCCCAACATGTGATAGAAAAACATGGATAATGATATGGTTCCGAACACACCACTCCAAAGTATAGTAACTTAGCATTTGAGAAAAACCACAGAAGCAGGAAGGATACTCTCTGACCTTCCTCTGCCCCTCTCTTAAGCAGGTCATTAAACCTAAGAAGTATTTTCTGACTTTCCCTTGACACAGCATGAAAACTTCATTCAAGAGGTGGACCTCCTCATTGGAAGATCTTAGCACAAAGAAATCTGGAGAAATAGGCCTTAATAAGTCTCCTCTTCCAGTTTGTTTTCCAGTAATACTTTTTTAGATGACTTGATTTTTGGGGTGTCAGTACTAGGGCTTGAACTCAGGGCCTTGTGCTCTCACTTGGCTTTTTCACTGAAAGCTAGCTCTCTACCATTTAGACCTCTACTTCCAGATACTACTATGTTATACTTCTCACAACAATCCATTTCTCTACCAAACCTAGTATCCTAAATATACAGGTTGACCTGTTACTTGAGGTTTTCATTTCATTATAAAATTTCCCATGTGTGTGGGGGGTTTGGGGGGGAGGGTAATGGGTACCAAGACATGAGAAAGGGTATCAATGTATGTGAATGAATGCACCTTCTATCTGGCAAATATCATGTAACCCTTTTACTAATTACAATTTTAAAAAAAAGAAATTAGATGAAATGGAAAAAAATTTCCCATGTCACATAAAACATTAAAAATTTCTGTGATTCTTCTCTTATCAATCTGTCTTTTGTTATAAGAGCCTCAGCCGTGAACCTAGCAATAGTAAGGAAAGATACTCTTTTTTTGTCTTCTACACTAGAACTGATTCAGAGCTTTGTGCCTTACTTTTTCAAGCATCCAATGAGAAAATGGTCCTCTTGCTTCTTTCTAGATCTGAAAAGTCTTGGACAGAGACTCTGGTCCTCTACTGACAATCATTTCCAGAAGGAAAATACTTAGCAGATAATCCCAGCATATATGCCTGCTGTCTTGTATACAGACATTTTCTTGGAATGTATCCATATATTGCATCCAATTCCTGTGGAATTTTGATCTGAAAGCATGTATGAACTATTGTCTTAGTGTAGCCAATGTCCTTCAATATTCTCCCAATAGCGACGAGGTAAGATATACATATTCTCTTCAGTATTTCTATCTGTTCAAATTTTCTTAAGGACTGAGCAAGATAAATACATGTAAAATCCCCAGGAGTTGTAAATTATTTTAATCCAAACTAAGCACTGTATCCTCTCAGACAGAAACATTTCATCGCCATTCCTTTAGAGTACAGGTATTTTTCTGGTCTTCTGGTACCATTTTGTTTACTGTAAGGGGAGGCACCAAATCCTACCTTTGATTAGAAAAGAATCCTCATTACCTGTGTAGTCACTGATGAAAGTGTAGCAAAGATAGTTTCAAGATTTATACCAGTTTTAAATGGAGCATAGCATAGCAAGCTGGAGGCCAGATTAGGCTAGAAAGCAAGACCTTGTCTTTTTTTAAGGCTCTAGGGGGAAAAAAAAAGAAAGAAAAATGGAGCATGAAGCATTTCACACTGGGAAAGAGAACTCACAAGTGAAGTCCCTTCCCTTGTCCATGATCACTATTAATATATTTTATAGTTAAAGATTTCTCCTAAATCTATATTAATGTCTTAAGAATAGTCAAGTTGAAATAGGTAGTACTTTATATGGTATACTAATTAGTGAACCATGCACTGATAATCCATCTGCATTAGCTCAATTTAATATTCTCATGAACACAGGCTTTGTGACTTTCAAAGATGCAGTTAAGTAATCAACAAATATGAAAGAACATCTTTTTTACTAAATAAGTCAGGTGACTAAAAATTACCTACTTGTAACTAGAGAATATTGTTAAGCAATGTCAATGAAAAACTAGGAATTGAATGACAAACTATTTTGATAGATGTATCATTTACATGAGCAATAGAGACGAGGAAAGAGAGGTCTGAAGTGAACTTGACTTCAAGCCTGGATTTACTTCTCTTCAATGTTCGTGACCTTGGTATACATGACCTCTCAGGTCAGCAGCCATTCAAATGAGAGCAGTGAACTACATAAGCTCCAAGTGAGTTATCTTTCTGCTGTTAATGTCCTAAAATCTTATTTAAATAACACAGACCCAAAATATTTGTGGCTTACACAATATAAATACTTATTCTCCACACACAATTTGAGAAGTAAACAATCTGAGGCTAATATAGCAGCCTTGCTTCACAAAATCCTCTCCTGTAATCCTACCTACTTAGGATATGGAGCATTGTAGTTTGAGACCAACCCTAGCAGAAAAGCCTTTAAGATCCTTTCTCAAGTGAGTTCCGTGGCACGCTCCTGTCATCCCTTGCTATGTGAAAGATTGAAATTGGGAGCATCAGTGTTCCAGACCTGCCATCGCAGGAAAGTCTATGAAGGAAGCAAGATCCTGTCCTAAAACAATGACTGCAGGGGCCAGGAGTTTGGCCTAGTGATAGAGTGCTTACCTAGCATGCAGGAAGACCTGGGTTTAATTCCTTGGTACCATATACATAGAAAAAGGTGGAAGTGGTGCTGTGGCTCAAGTGATAGGGCTCTAGCCTTGAGAAAGCCCAACGACAGTGCTCAGGCCCCAGACTGGCAAAAAAAAAAAACACAAAACACAAACATGACTGGAAGCATAAGTCTGTGGTACCTTGCAGACTAACAATCCATAAAAATTCAAATTCTATTTTTTTACCAGCTCAAACCTGGGGCTTGAACTCAGGGCCTAGGCACTGTCCGTGAGCTTCTTTTGCCCAAGGCTGGCACTCTACCTCTTGGGACACAGCATCATTTCGGGCTTTTTCTGTGTATGTGATACTGAGGATTCGAACCCAGAGCTTCACTCTACCACTAAGACACATTCCCAGCCCAAAATTCTGGTATTTTACATCCCTATGGTATATCTTCTATCCTTGTGATCTTACTAGAGTCCCATGCATTGCATCTATGATTCAAGCAACAAGATGGTAAATGGCATTGTGAGTGCTTGGATGGGTAGTCCTAATTCATAATGACACAATCTAAAAGAATCAATACTAATAGTGTGTCAAGAAATTTTATTTAACCTTTAATTGTAAGAGCTGGGAGTGTGGCTCAAGTAGTAGAGGACCTGACTAAAATAATAATAATAATAACAACAACAACAACAACAAGCAGTGGAGTTACCATATCCATAAGAAATTAAAGCCAATGCACCTTCTATCTGGCGAATATAATGTAACCCTTCTATTAATTACAATTAAAATATATGAAAAAAACAACCCAAAACAACAAAAACAAAAAAGAAAGAAAGAAAGAAAGAAAGAAAGAAAGAAAGAAAGAAAGAAAGAAAGAAAGAAAGAAAGAAAGAAAGTTAAGGACATTTTCATTCACTTGAACAAATATTTGATTATTTCCCTTGGCCAGTCACTGGGATAAACTGGAGAAAAACTAACAAGAGATTCAATCCCTTTTCTCATGGAGCTAATGTAAGCCCCAGGAGATAATAAGTAATTACAATATAATGACCATTACAAGAAAGAAAGAACCAGGGTGTTCTTATGATTGTGACAATGTTTTAGGCAATTCTTCCTGATTCTCTGGACACAGGAAGAACATGATATTTATTGCCAGTATTTTTTTTGGCAGTTCTGAGCTTGAGCTCAGGGCCTGAGCACTGTCCTTGGGCTTTCTCAAGGCTAGAGCTCTACCACTTGAGCCACAACACCACTTCTGGCCTTTTCCTATGTATGTGGTACTGAGGAATCAAACCCAGGTCTTCGTGCCTGCCAAGCAAGCACTCTACCAGTAGGCCAAACTCCCAGCCTCAAAAAGGATTTTTTTATATATTAACTAGCTTCTTGCTCCCCTATTTTCTTTACCCCTTCATCTATCAATGCTGACCCAAGTACTTCATAACCAATTGAACATATTTGGAGAAATTGTATTTTATTTCAGATTCTTCTTTGATAAGTACTTTGTGATTAGTATTTGCTGTTTCTTGTTTTTGTTTTCTTGCAATATAATTTTTGAAACTTTGTAACATCTGTATTTGCCATTAATCATTCATTATCAAGCCAACTATCTTCCTCTTGGAATATTTATGTAGTCATATAAATATTTGCACACATGGGCATGAGCATTAGGCAGTTACTCAATACCTTCAGAAATAAAACTTACATGACAAAATGGTATGTATAAGAAAATGCTAAACACTTAATATATAGGACTATACTTTTTATGTGGTGCTTCAGATCCAATCCCAATCCTTGCACATGCTAGACAAGCCTTTGACCAATGAACTACACAGCAATAATGGAATAAATTCATTACAATGTTTTTTTTTACCACTTTCCTTCAGATTGTCAATTGGTCTACATTTAAAACAATTCTTTCTTTCTCATTAAGTTGGCAAGGTCATATAAATCTAGAAAGTACAAAACCTCAAATACTGCTGAATAGTATCTTTCCAAACTTAGTATCCACCCAGAACCTCAGAACATGACTATACGTGAAACAGGGTCTTGCAGGTATCATTTGTTAAGATGTGTTGCTACTCCATCAAGGTAACCCTAATCTAATGACATGTTCTTACACGAAAACCATGAAGAGGCACAGAGACAAATGAGGGTGTAAAGTATGTGACTACAGAGGGAAAGGTAAGGTAGGTACAACTAAGGAACATTATGGGTGGCCAGTAACATAATGGGTTGCCAGAAGGCAGAATAATGGCAAGAAATCGATTTACACTGAGAACCTCCAGGGAAAACCAACCCTTCCCACACCTGATATTGGACATATAGCCAAGATAATTATAAGAGAACAAATTTATATTGTCTCAAATTACTCAGACTGTGGAAAGGAATACAACCACAGTACAAATGAAAAGGAGCCTCAGGAAATTGCCATACCTAAATATTTGAAGTATGGAGTTATCTCCAAGATAGGTCAGCCGATGGAAAGTACATCCTGATGTGACTGTTTTCTAGAGCCTCTTAGGGAAACACTGAAAAAGTCAAATATAAGCAATTTATTTCAGGGGTTGATTATCTCCTTACTTCTTAAGATGGTGCTAGACGCTATGGGAGATTGCCACTAGAAAAACTGGGTCATGTTCTTATAGCTCCCACCTCTCCTATACCCCATAAACAATCTCTTACCAGCTGACCAGCGTAGGTACTTTCATACACATCCCTTTCCACCTTGTCTTCTTCCTTTCTCATCAACAAACATTGTTCAGTATTTTCCAAGTAGCTAGCACTGTTGTATTTACTGGAGGTACAGCAAGGAACAAAAGACATAGCGCTTTGTTCAAGTAGAACTTAAAATCTCATAAGAAATAGTCTCTCTCTCAAAATAAGCTGTGGGTACAATTTAGTGGTAGAGTACTTTTTTACATATATTTTATTGTAATTAATAGAGGGGTTACAGTTATATTCACCAGATAGAAGGAGCATTACTTCACATACATTGATACCCCTTCTCACGTTTTTGTCCCCATTTCCCTCCCCCACCTTCCCCTCATCTTGTTTTCCCCCTTCCCTTTCCTATTTCAAATAAACACATATACAATATACCAGATCACAAGATAAGATACTATAACAATATGAGAATAACCAAGGGACAACAAAAGAGATTTGAAATAACATAGTATATTAGGAACAACATTCACTCATTATATAGCTCTTGTTTTAATATCCTGGAGGTCTTTTCATTTAGCCTCAATCTATATGGCCTTATGTATCTAGGTTTTTGAGCTATTGTAATCCTCTGCTAGGAGAGTCCAAGGTTTGTACCAATTATTACAAATGAGGAAAATCATTTAGCCTATGTTCCTTTGAGTCTGGCTTACTTCACTTAATATGATTTTTTCTAAGTCTTTCCATTTCCTTATAAATGGGGTGATATCGTTCTTTCTGACTGCAGCATAGAATTCCATTGTGTATAAATGCCACATCTTGTTGATCCACTCATCAACTGAAGGGCATCTGGGTTGGTTCCATATCTTTGCTATGGTAAATAGTGCTGCAATGAACATCGTTGTGCTAGTGGGTTTAGTATGTCCTTGTTTAGAGCACTTTCTTAACATTTGGAAAGCCCAGGGTTCAATCCCCACTGTCATACAATATAATATATAATATTATAATCTATATAGTATATTTATTATGTAATATATTCATTATCATTATAATACATTATAGATACCTGAGTGAAGAGAGCTGAAGGAAGACCTGTCCAAGCATTGAAAATACTATACACATGTCCTATTTCAAAAAAAAAGCAAAGTGTAGCTGAGTAGAGAATTCAAGAAAGAGAGAGAGAGAGAGAAAGAGAGAGAGAGAGAGAGAGAGAGAGAGAGGAGAATACAGGAAATAAGGACTATAGCAAGGTGTGGAGGCACAGACCTGTGATCCCAGTACTCCAGAGGTTGAGGTAAGAAGATCACAAGTTTAAGATCAGCCTGTGCTTCATAATGAGTTCCAGGTCAACATAGGCTATGTACTGATGCTCTGTATATTGTTTTGAAGGAAGAAAAAGAAAAGTAAAAAGGGAAAGATCAGGAACACTACATAGGGATTTGAAGGTGTTCTCAGGCTTGAAGTCTACAAGTGACCGATGCTTGCTTTCTCAGCCTCCCTCGTAGCTAGTGTATGCACATATAACCCAATTCTGACCAATGGGGCCTAAAGAAGAAATATATAGTTTGTGTGGTGACAATTTTTCTTGAATTTAAAGAAATACACCTAGAAAGAGATACTATCCTCCGGATACCAAGTTGTTTACATATGGCATTTGGAACTGGTATATATATATATATATATATATATATATATATATATTATGCAAGCATTTTGGGGCAAGCCTGAGGGCCAAACTAATTATCCGAAAATGGTAGGATAAAAATGTAGTGGTTCTGGGCTCTCAATGACATTGTCAAATCAATTCATTAACTAACCTTGCAATCGCTCTACCAGTAGTTCTTTGCTATGTAAGAAAGCAAGTGCCATTATTCCTCACATTACTTTTACTATGCGTATTCAGCAATTTGCAGTCAAAAGTATCCCAATTGAGAAGCTTTCTCTGGTACAAAAGGATAATACTTTAGTTTCATTTCACATTAGCTTTTGTGCATGTCTCTAAAAGCCTAACCACCGAGATAAAAAAGATGAATAGAATTGTAAGGGAAAATTCTTTTCTACAAAATAACTTGAAGAGAGAAAAAGATCATTCATCTTCAGTTGAATGTATTTGCGCAGATAACAATGACATCAATGGTCTTGAATTATTTAATACTTTGTTCCACACTGTCATTTATGAGTGATGCCTTTTGCAGGTCAAGATTAGAAGCATCTCAGCTTTGCATTTAATTTATCTTGGTCACATAGTTTTTGATCATATATTTTTCTATCTTAGCTATGCTTCAATTTCTCTTTTCAATTTATTAAAATCTTCTGGGTTGACCCTCATTGAAATACAAAAGCAGAGGAAAATGGAACTAAGTGAGCCATCACCTCACATAATAAGTTGTAATTTAGAATGTTGACCTAGCTCTATAGTTAATAAAGCATATGAAAAGGAATAAAAATGACCAGCAAAATGTGATAGTAATAGTTGTGAATAACTCTGTTAGATGAAAAACATTTAAAGAGTGTTTTTGTCTGAAGTGAAACTGTTGTGGCACTAATGGTTTTGGTGAATGAATGTAGATGTTGAGTAGGAGCTTGAAAGTGTACTGGGAAAAAGCATAGTTCATCAGAGAGGGCTGGAAAACTAGAAAGAATAAATACAATGGAGCCAAAGAGGAAGATGAGATCATAAAGAGCAGTCTATTTAAGGTCTATGTCAGAAATCTGTGTAATTAAAGTGAAAACTTTTCTATTTAGGGGACTAGAATTAGGTCCAAATGGATTTTGATAAAATTCCTACCTAATTACTACCTATCCATGATACAGAATATATCTGTGGAATGCTTCTAGTTAAATTAATCATGATTCATTGGTTTGTTTTAAATAATGTTTAAACATATTATTAGTTTTGTGACCATTTCAGGCAGTGTTGTTTATGTTTGCCTTAGAATACTTGGGTAAATTCTAACAGTTCTACTTAAGCACTACAACATTAAGAGCCATATAAAGAGAATTTCGTTATATAGACTTAAATAACTAAGTCATGTTACATTTATTCCAAAGAAATTTAGGAATAACATAACTAAGACTATTGTTGGCACTGTTTTAATGTTAATAACAATATTCCTCTTCAGTGGCTGGAAATATTGACCTAGCTATTTATTCATTTACTCAATGTATATCAGCATTATTCTCTACCAACTACTTAAAGAAGGTCTTATAGAGAATACTCAAATGAGTCAGGCAAGGACTCTGTCCATTCTGATGTTATAGTTAGTTTGGAAGATAAAACACACAGATACAGGGGCCAGGAGTTTGGCCTAGTAGTAGCGTGCTTGCTGAGCATGCACAAAGACCCGGTTCAATTCCTCGGTAGCACATTCATAGAAAAGCTGGAAGTGGTGCTGTGGCCCAACTGGTAGAGCACAAACCTTAAGGAAAGCCCAAGGACAGCGCTCAGGCCCTGTGTTCAAGCCAGGACTGGCCAAAAAAAAACCACAGATACATGAGTTAACATGAGATAGGAAATGATGAGTGCTAAAAGAGATAAGGACATAAAGTTCAAGGAGAGTGAGAATGCATTCCCATAAAAAAATCCAGCAAAGACATTGTGGAGAAAGTGTATTTAAAATGAATTCATTTCTTCTTTCAAAGAAGAAAGGTCCTTACTCTCAAAATAAGGGCAATCTAACGTGAAAGAAAGACAATACACAAGTAAAGATTTGGGAGTAGAACATTCAAGAAATAGGTAAGAACTTAGAGACTTGAAACAAAAACAGGGCCAATATGAATGGGCAAAGTGCATAGAAAAATGTAGAGGAGATGAGGGCCGGGAGTTTGGCCTAGTGGTTAAAGTGCTTGCCTAGCATGCATGAAGACCTGGGTTCGATTCCTTGGTACCACATATATAGACAAAGCCGGAAGTGGTGCTGAGGCTCAAGTGGTAGAGCTCTAGCCTTGAGAAAGTCCAAGAACAGTGCTCAGGCCTGAGCTCGAGCCCAGGACTGGTAAAAAAAAAGTAGAAGAGATGAAGTTGAAGGGCAGCTAGGGTTCATATCACATAAGACCACATGGGACAGGAGAAGGATTGGATCTTACACTAAGTAGTAGTTTGATTTTACACAGTACATCGAAGGATTGAATAGGAGAGCAGCATGAGCTAGCTTACATTTTCAGAAAGTCATTATGGCTATAGGATGGAGAGTGGACTGTAAGGAGGCAGGAAAGGGAGCAAGAACACGTGAGGAGACTACTGAAAGTGTCCAGGTAAGATCATAGTGCCTTAAGTTCCACATGTAGCCAAGGGCCTAGAGAAAAGTGGATATATTTGAAACCAGATGGATTGGCTGTGAGGTATAAAGGAAGTCCAGGAATTAGGATGACTCCTAGGCTTTTGCTTACAAATGTTTGTGATATGTACTACTGATACTGAGGAGTGTAGAGAATAAAGTTGAGAGAAGAGATCAACAAGAATTCTAATATGATCATGTTAAGTTTGAGATGCTTGTTGGATATTCAAGGAGTATTATGTATATCATTAAGATGTACATAATATCAAAAGGCAAAGACCTAGGAAAGATCAATAGGGAGAAATTATAAGGTAGGACGAAAGACCAAAGACCAATTCCAGGGAACATCAAAGATGAATACTATTTTGATAGGCAGAGATGAAAAGGACATCTCACAGGAAAGGTTGGGGCCGGGAGTTTGGCCTTGTGGCATAGTGCTTGCCTAGCATGCACAAAAACCCAGGTTTGATTCCCTGGTATCACATACATAAAAAAAAAAAGCCGGAAGTGGTGCTGAGGCTCAAGTGGTAGAGCTCTAGCCTTGAGAAAGTCCAAGGACAGTACTCAGGCCCTGAGCTCAAGCCCAGGACTGGCAAAAAAATAAAACAGGAAAGATCATTTTACAAAATGATCAAAAGTTAAGGGCGAGGGGCCGGGAGTTTGGCCTAGTGGTTAAAGTGCTTGCCTAGCATGCATGAAGACCCGGGTTCGATTCCTCGGTACCACATACATAGAAAAAAGCCTGAAGTGGTGCTGAGGCTCAAGTGGTAGAGCTCTGACCTTGAGAAAGTCCAAGGACAGTGCTCAGGCCCTGAGCTCAAGCCCATAACTGGCAAAAAAAAAAGTTAAGGGCGAACTTAGTGTAAGTGGGAATGTGTGACCCATTTGTGAGAGTCTATTGTAGATATCGTCTTACGTTTGGTCCATAAACTTCAATGGAGTGATCTGTCTCTCATAATGTTTGAGGAGCAAAGGGAGTCAGTCTGTGAATCTAAGCACCAGCTCTTTGTGAGCTTTGCATATTTATTAACTTTTGCCTAAAGACACATTTCCATCTTTACCAACCAGGAGAGCTAAAAACAGCAATCTTACTGAATTAAAAGAGCCAAAAAGCAACACTTAAGGAGGGAAGTAGAAAGCCCTGAAATGAGAAAGACAGATTATTGGTATTTTTAAATTCTGTCTTTAATGTTTTCTTGAGTCTTTCATTGATCCTGGAAGCACATGAACAGGACAAATTAAACTCCATCCTAAGACTTAAAAAAATGGGCTAAGACTTCAGCTGCTACCTACCACAGGGTAGACACAGTTTGGAATTTGAGTTCAGCTAAGTTCATTGCCTGCAAAAATAAACAAAAAGACAAAAACTCCTTTAAAGGAATATAACAGAATCCAGAATCCCTACCACATGTCATTTATAATATCTAAGATAAAATCCAAACTTTTTAGACATATGAAGAATTAGGAAAACATAGCTGATACAAGTAAAGCTAATCAATGGAGAAAAATCAATGAAGAGAGCCAGATGCTGAAATAATATTCACGTGAATAAAGCTGAGATGTAAACTCATTATTTTATATCTTAGAAGAAATCTTAAAATTTGAAGCTGCATAGGCCAGCGATGAGAGAACAGTAAGCAAGCTATAGACAGATAGACAGACAGACAGACAGACAGACAGACAGACAGACAGGAAAGTTGACAAATATAAAGATACTTAGAAAGATACCACATTTCTACAGAAAGAAGAAATGACATAGGTTTTGAGTATGGTTTATTGAAACCATGTTAATGTTACCAACAGTATCAAGTCCCTAGGAGATTAGATTTCCAAAGGATAATATGTATAGTTAAAAGATAAGATATATATATATATATAAAACCTGTTGCCATGTAGCAAATCACAACTGCTTAAAGCATCAACCATTTATTTGACTTATAATCACATGGATTGGAAATTTGGGCTAAGTTTAGCTGAATATTTGTACTTGTCTTTGGTGGAGTCCCTCATGCCTCTGCAATCAATTTTGCTGATCTTAGCTGGGTGCTCTCTGTTCTTACGGGCTTCATTTAAGATGGCTCATGTCTACTTCGTATTCTCTCTCATCCCTGGGTATTTCTAACCCAAACATGATGAAGGGCTTCCAAGAGCTGTTGAGGTTCAGACTTGAATCCTGTGCCACGTTGATTTCATCATATTCTGTCAGCCAAAGCCAGTCGTCAGGCCATCTCAGACTCAAACTAATACAAAAAGCAAACTGGACTTTGATAAAAGAAACTGCCAGCCAAGTCATATTGCAGATACAGGAAGGAGAATCATTTACAACCATTTTTCAACTTATCATATAGCCAGGAATGGAACTATGGACTTACACACATATTCATGATAACCAAAGGGGAAAGCAACCCAATTGTCCACTAACAGGCAAGTGAATCAACAAAATATCGTTTTGTTGATGAATCAACAAAATATAATTTTGTTGATGATATCTATTACCAAGAATATTGCAAAGGATATTGATGAGCACCCAGATAAGGGGATCCATAGGAAACAGTCCACAAGGACACTAGGAGTTCCTAGCCCTGGAGAGTTGGGCTGCAGCAACCTCCTGGTGTATAGATATATTTCACCATCCTGAAAGCTCTCCAAGCCTCATAGTTTAAGGAAATTTGAGTGGAGGCTTTATTATTTAGGGAAGATGTTTAACTCAGTCTCCACCATGTCTCTCATTCCCGGATTGCTGAAGGGAAGGCTGAAGGTTTCGAGCTTCTACTCATGTTCAGTTTTTCTGATAATTAGCGCCCCCCCAGAAGCCCACCAAAAATCACCCATTAGAATAAAAGACATACCTATAGCTTAGGATTTTAGAAGCTCTCTGTCAGGACCCTATGGCAAAGACCAAAAACAATATGACAACATGCAATGGAATACTAGTTAGCCTTAAAAAGGAAAACAGTGCTGTCACATGCTGCATACAACAGAAAGGACACTTGGGGATGTGATGTTAAGTGGAATAAATAGTGCAAAAAAAGATAAGTCATTCATGACTGAGTGCATTTATATGATATATCTAAAGTACACATAAAAATTCGAGACAGAAATGGTGGTTACTAGGTGCTGAGGCAAAAAGGAAATGGGCTGCATGATGTTTAATGGATACAGAATTTCAGTTTTGCACATTAAGAATGTTCTGAAGATTGTGCGACAGTGTGAATTACTTAGCACTACTGAACTGCACACTTAAAAATGAATGGTGGTAAATTTTACATGATGTATTTATTGTCACAACAATAAAATATTTAAAAGACAGAACTTTAGAGATGACCTATATTTTAGAAGAGGAGAAAAAAAGAAGAAACAAAGGAAACAAAATTTGCTAAATCTGGAACTAATGGAAATCAAGCTAGCAAGTAGGATTTGAAAATGGTTCTCCACTCTTCTCTTTTTAAGGAGCACTGTGAAGGGGTTCCAAAATTTCCCTTTTACTCAGAGGAAGAAAGACAAGAGCCATCTGCTCATGTGACCCTCACCTCTCCAGGATTCTACCATTTATCTTCTTTTCCATGCTTAAAATATCCTGGTACAAATTCCAACCCCAGACCCAAATTTTTCCTCATTTTCACCAGCTCCCATCGCTGCAAAGGTGCTAGAGTTGTATTCGGATTTATGAAAAGCCATTGTGGGCTTTAAGTGGAGAATGAAGATGAGATTTTGCTTTGTAGGCTAGAACATGGAGGTGAGGTGAAGAATAGAATGGAAAAGAGTTTGACAGAATTCACATTAGAAAGCAGAATCCATGTAATCTATTTGTCAAATAATATAGGAGAGAGAAATGAAGATAGGATAACACAATAAATGCTGCATTTCTTTTCAATGTTGGTGCTTGGGATTGAGCCCAAGACCTTGAATAAACTAAGCACTCGTTCTAACACTGAGCTGCACTCTCCAGCTCCTAAATCCTCTATTTCTAATTTGGTAAGCCAAAGAAACTGATGCCACAAACACCTTTGAGACTTTCATTCAGAAAGAGAAGTTGAAAAGAATCCACTTCTAAATGCAATACTAAACCTGCCCAAACCTCCTCGACACAAAGGAAGATTTAAGAAGCTCTAATATACTTTGTCACTTTAGTCTAATAATGGTAATACTAAGCCATCTGAAGTGGAAAGTTGTTCATATAGTATGATCTGGATTCCAAAGCTCTCTAAAGAAGAATCAGGGATTTTTGTTTTGTTGCCATGTAAGTGTTTAACCTGAAAAAAATTCAGTCTAGGCTAAACTAATCAATCCATTTTAAGCATATTTCAAATTCCTCTCTATTGTTATGTTCCTGTTGCTTACAGAGATACATCTGCTATTTTAGGACATCCTTAGTAATAGATAGAGTACTTTCAGAAGTGAAAAATGTTGCACAGGTGTATAAACAAAAGTTGTCTCAGCCTGGGCTGCCACATCCTACATGGCTTTAAACAACAGAAAGTCACCAGGTGTGGTGGTGCATGCCTGTAATCTCAATATTTAAGAGGCCTGAGGCAGGAAGATAGTGAGTTGAAACATTAGCTTGAGCTGTATAGCAAACACCTGAGATTTATTGTCTCAGAGATCTGGAGACTAGAAGCTGCAGGATCAAGGCGGTAGTAGCAGGATTGTGTTCTGCCTGAAACCTGTAGGAAATTCCTCCTGCCTCTTGAGTCCTCCTTGCAGCTTCCTAGCTTCTGGCAGTAGGACAACAATCTTTGGCAGTCTTTGGCTGGTTAGATACATCATTCTAATCTTCCATCATTACATGACATTCTCCCTGTGTCTCTGTCTTTACATGGTCATCTTCTTATAAGAACATCAGTCATATGGGATTAGGGAGAACCACTCTAATTCAAGTATGACCTCATTTTAACTAATTACATCTGCAAAGACACTATTTCCAAATAAGGTCACATTCCAAAGGATTTGGGGATTTGGATTTCAATATATCTTTCAAGGGAGAGGGATATAATTCAACTCATAACAGTTGTCAGCAGAGCTAGGATAGCCAAGTGTGGGGTCATCTACCTGTGATCCCACCTCCTGTGGAGATGGAGGCAGGAAGAGGCTGAGTTCCAGGCCAGCCTGGGTGAAGTTAGTGAGATGCACACATAAAAACAAAATATAAACAGAGGAGTTGGGGAGAATGGCTAAAGTGGTAGAGCACTTGCCTATCATCTAGAGTCCCTGGGTTCAATCTGCAAGACCAAAATAATTTGCTTACGGAAACAAATTTTGTAATATTCTTCCAAAGCCATTTTTTTAGTGTTACTGGGCTTTAAACTCAGGTCCTCGTGCTTGTTAAATATGCACTCTGTGAATGTAGCAACACTTCCAGCCCTTTTTTGCTCTAGTTATCTTGGGGACAGTGTGTTACATTTATGTCTAGGCTGACCTGAACCTTAACCCTTCTATTTATGCTTCCTAAACAGCTGAGATGACAGGTGCACACTATTGCAGCCAGCAATTGGTTGAGATGGGATCTCATTAACTTCTGGTCAGGGCTAGACTCAAACTGGGATTTTCTCATTCTCTGCCTCCCAAGTAATTGGGATTCTAGGCATGAGTCATAGTGCACAACCTTTATTTCTTTGTGATCCCAGGGGTGAATTCAGGGTCTCACATATACTAAGCAAGTACTCTACCACTGAACTGCATCCCCAGCTCTCAAAGAGTTTACATTGCTCTTTGGAAAAAGCAAACATTTTCACTTTTTTCCCAGTCCTAGGGCTTGAACACAGGTCCTGGGCAAAGCTTTCTCAAGGCTACTACTTGAGCCAAAGCACCACTTTTGACTTGTCTATGCATTTTTTTCTCAAGACCTGAGGCTTGAACTCAGGGCCTGAGTGCTGTCCTTGGGTTTTTTCCTCAAGGCTAGTGCTCTACCACTTGAGCCACAGCACCATTTCCGGCTTTTTCTGTGTATGTGGTACCAAACAATCAAACCCAGGGCTTCATGCATGCTAGGCAAGCACTCTACCACTGGGCCATGCTCCCAGCCCACATTTTTTTCATATATATTTTATTGTAATTAATAAAAGGGTTACATTATATTCATTAGATAGAAGGTGCATTACTTCACAAACATTGATACCCTTTCTCATGTTTTGGTCTCCATTTCCCTCCCCCGACTCCTGCTAGGAGAGCCCACGGTTTCTACTGATTATGACAAGTAAGGGAAACCATTGAGTCTATGTTCCTTTGAGTCTGGCTTACTTCACTTAATATGATTTTTCCTTACAAATGGGGCGATGTCGTTCTTTCAGATAGCAGCATAGGATTCCATTGTGTATAAATACCACATCTTATTGATCCACTCATCAACTGAGTGGCATCTGGGTTGGTTCCTATCTTTGCTTGGTAAATAGTCCAGCCCACATTGTTTTATTTTATTGTTAGGATGATATACAGAGGCTTACAGTTACATTCATCAGGTAGTGCCCAACCCATATATTTTTAATGATGCTTCACAGAATCTGCCCCCAGAAAAGTGAAATAAAATTAAGAATAAAAGAGAAATAGGGCTGGGAGTTTGGCCTAGTGGTAGAGTGCTTGCCTAGCATGCACAAAGACCTAGGTTCGATTCCTCAGTACCACATACACAGAAAAAAAAAAGCTGGAAATGGTGCTATGGCTCAGGTGTTAGAGCTCTAGCCTTGAGAAAGCCCAAGGACAGTGCTCAGGCCCTGAGTTCAAGCCCTAGGACTAGCAAAAAAAGAGAAATAGCTTGAACTCCAATGCCACTAAAAACTAAATTAATAAGAGACAGAGCAAGCATGGCACTGGTGGCTTACATCAGTAATCATACCTACTCAGGAGACTAAGATGTGAAGATGGCAGTTGGAAGCCAGCCTATGAAGGAAAGTCTATGTTAACCAGCCAAAAGCTGGAAGAGGGGGCTGGGAGTTTGACCTAGTGGTAGAGTGCTTGTCTAGCATGCATGAAGACCTGGGTTCGATTCCTTAGTACCACATACATAGAAAAAAGCCAGAAGGGGTACTGTGGCTCAAGTGGTAGAGCTCTAGCCTTGAGAAAACCCAAGGACTGTGCTCATACCCCGAGCCCATGCCCAGGACTTGCAGAAAAAAAGCTGGAAGAGGAGCTATGGCTCAAGTGATAGAGTGCTAGCCTTGAGCAAAAAGTTCAGGGACTAGGCAGGCACCAGTGGCTCATGACTATAATCCTGGCTACTCAGGAGGCTGAGATCTAAGGATCACAGTTTGAAGTCAGCCCAGGCAGAACAGTCTCTGTAAAACTCTTATCTCCCATAAACTACTCAAAAATCCAGAAGTGGTGCTGTGGCTCAATTGGTAGAGCACTAGCCTTGAGTACAAAGCGGCTCAGGGACAGTACCCAGGCTCTGCGTTCACAACCCAGGATTGGCACCAAAAATGTAAATAAACTATCTAATAGTTTAAATGCACTCAGTAGTTCATAGCTGCTAGTAACATATAGTAATTAGTGCTAAGATTGCAATGACTGAAGAGATTAAGACATGTGTAAGACACCAATGACTGGCAAATAGCAAGTACTAAGAAAATACCTGTTGCTATTATCACTTTAAAAGATGTTAAAGTGTCTGAAATTGCCAGATTCTACTTTCAGTTGACTTATTTTTCTTAAACACAAACTCATTGTGTGTGTGTAGGGGGGCTGGTTATGGGACTTGAACTCAGAGCCTAGGTCCTGTCCCTGAGATTTTTGGGCAAAGCTAGCACTTTATCACCTGGGATGGCTTCAAATCATGATGTCAGATCTCAGCTTCCTGAATAGATAGAGTTCCAGGCGTGAGCCACCAGTGCCAGGTGCAGTATATGGTTTCATTAGGTGAGATGCCTTTAATTTTCGAGAAAGCCATTGAATTGATAGAATTCATCCCTTATTTAGTAGGCAGTTGTTATTTCAATTCAGATTTTAACAAAAGAAATAACTTACAATTTGTGCCACCTAAGGTTTTTTATCTTACTAATTACCATGAACATGACTTGAAAATAAGCTACTGAAATTATAATGTGTACTTTGATGAGTTATTTCATTCATAAAAGATAGCATAATCACCAGTTTTCCAGTAACAGACCTGAGCTGACACTGACAGCTTTGTTTATACAATTTTGGATATTACAGCCACAGATTTCTCAAGCACAGAGGTTTGACATTCGGTTGGTAGCTGTGCAAAGGGGTTCCAGTTGATTCCATAGTGTCACTTCCAATTGAGGTCTTCATATGAAATTATCTTAAATGTGAGTCAGTAAAAACAAAAGTACAAATTTTTCTAACTGCAGATTCACATCTATATTCAAAAGCATAAATACAAACTTTAAACTATTAACCATAATAACAGCCATGTTCCATAACATTAAGGATTCCTTCCCTTCCTTCCTTCCTTCCTTCCTTCCTTCCTTCCTTCCTTCCTTCCTTCCTTCCTTCCTTCTTCCTTCCTTCTATCTTTTTCCTTCTTTCCCTTTCCTTCCTTACCCTTGTCTTCCCTTCCCTTTCCTTTGTCTCTCTCCCGCCCCTTGTAACAAGTAGAAACTGGTCCTTGGATTTTTACTTCAAAATGGTTTGTGGACTGAAAATTTTTTAAAATGAGAACCACTGCTCTAACTAACCAAAGTAAATTGATAGTTATAAAACGGGAATGTTTATCCTCTGAAAGAATACTTTCTACTGCCACTTTTGCTTAATGTTAAAGCAGCCGTTTTTAATATCAGATTGAACATGAAATTTTAATGTATTATCTCCCTCTTATGAATTAGTGTTTATAAACAAGAACATTCAGAGGGCCTTTTCTCTTCTAGTAAAATGAAAACTGAAGAGAAACAGTAGCTTATTAAAGCTCCCAGAATGGTTTCTCCATTCCTTGTCAAGTCTCAAAGCTCCATAATTCTTTTCCTTCAAAGGACTGTGAAACAAAATGACACCTCTAAGGATTAAACATTTTGGAAACTAATAAAGGAAGCAAACATTAAAGCATGTCTGACACAGGCCCCATACTTCCCTGTTCCTCCCACATCCCCTACATAAGTATGAGTCAGGTAATGTTAACTTTGAATCAAACATTTGTTAGTTTCTTTTGAGTATTACATAAACAAGGTTTTGATCATAGCCTATGAGGCAACTGACCTGTAATCATTTGCATTTCAACACATGTAGCTTGAAAAACAGAACAGTCAGTTATCTTCATGCTTTTTTTTTATTTGAATTCCACAGGAAGTTAGTCAGTATCTTTTGTGTAATATGACTGCCCTAAAGAAATAGATAATACTGCAAGAAAATGCTCACGCAACAAATGGAAAAAGATGACTTCCTTTTTTGTTTTAAATTTTTATTGTAAAGGTGATGTACAGAGTGGCCACAGCTATGTAAGTTAGGTAATGAGGACATGTCTTTTTGACCAGTGTCAACCACTTAGAGATGACTTTCAAGAGTAATGTTTTTCAGTTACATTATATAGGAGGGAATGCTCCTTTCTGAAACTGTTAACAATAGTTTACTTATTAGATGTTTTTAATGTGGCAGATCCTATATTTAATGCTTTACAAATGTTGTCTGTAATCTTCCAAACAATCCTGTAAGGCATGACTATACCTATTATTAGATAAGGAACACAGCTTATTTTGAGTATTCTATTTGGTGAGCAACTATTATCTGTACCAGTCCCTGTGCTAGGTGAAGTTAAAGTTTAGAAGAGATAAGGTTACCTAGAATTTTGAATGAGTTGCTAGAGCTTGAACTCAAGTGCCCCATGGTTGCTAGGCAAGCACTCTACCACTGAGCAGCTCTTTTAGATGCTGGTTATTTTTTGAGATAGCATCTTGATTCCTACCAGGCCTATAATTGGACCTTGATGCCTAATTTTGGCTTCCTATCATAGCTAGGATGATAGATGTATACCAAACTTCTGTTAAGATGGAGTCTCTCAGACTTTAATGCCCAGGCTGGCCTAGAACCTCAATACTCCTGTTCTTAGCATCTCAATTTGCTAGGATGAGAGGCTCACACCAAACTAGGATTTGAGAAGGGCTCTCACATACTTCACTGCCCTGGTTGGCATTGAACCATGATCTCAACCTCTCAAGTAGCTAGAATTACAGGGATGAGCCACAATTGCCTGACAAGAACCTAGAATTTTAACATAAGCCTGTTACTGCTTTTATCAGAGCCACTTCCTACCTTAATGGAAAGAATGTGAAAGACCATATTTCATGTGTTTGTTTATTTGTTTGTAACAGGCTCTGTCTGTGTAGCCCAGGTTGACTGGAACTTAAAATCCTCTTGCCTTAGCCTGCTGAGTGCTGGAATTATAGGTGTGTGCCACCACACCCTGCTTGTATATTTGTATCATAAAATATTTTCAACTTAGTGTGACATTTAGACATTAAAGTATTTTCACCTTAATGTCTTTTATCATATACAACACCTAAAATTTAAACAATTAGTATATAACATAAAGTCAGGCACCAGTGGCTTACACCCGTAAACCCAGCTACTCAGGAGGCTGAGATCTGAGGATCGCAGTTCAAAACCAGCCTGGGCAAGAAAGTCCATGAGACTCTTCTTTCCAATTAACCACCAGAAAACCCAAATTGTCACTATGGCTCAAAGTGATGAAAGCTAGCCTTGAGGGGAAAAAACAAACCGCTCAGGGACAGTGTCTAGGCTTTGAGTTCAAACCCCATGAAAATAAAAATAAGGGCCGGGAGTTTGGCCTAGTGGTAGAGTGCTTGCCTAGCATGCACGAAGACCCGGGTTCGATTCCTTGGTACCACATACTTAGAAAAAGCCAGAGGTGGTGCTGAGGCTCAAGTGGTAGAGTTCTAGCCTTGAGAAAAATCCAAGGACAGTCCTCAGGCCCTGAGCTTAAGCCCAAGACTGGCAAAAAAAAAAAGAAAAAAAGAAATTAAAAAAAGAAAATAAAAATAAATATATACATATAAGACATATAAGCCAGGCTCGGTAGCTCACAACTGTAATCCTAGCTACTCAGGAGGTTAAGATCTGAAGATGATGGGTCAAAGCCAGCCCGGACACTAAAGTCTGAGAGACTCCTATCTCCAATTAACCACCAGAAAACCGGAAGTGGTGCTGTGGCTCAAGGGATAAGGTAGTAGCCGTGAGCTGAAGAGCTCAGGGACAGCACCCAGGCCCAGGGTTCAAGTCGCACGACCGACAAAATAAAATAAAATAAAAACATATAATATAAAGTAATTAAACCTCATATCTGGAAAGTAACCTAGGGAAGTGCCTGATATTTTCAAAAGCTCATATTTTTTTTTCAAGTAAATCTTTCTCTGAGAACTTGTTTGGAGGTTCTAGCAAAGGAGAACAGCTGCCTTTATACCTTTGACCAAAGAACAATTCTTCTCTACTGTGAGATGGTTATATCTTCAACAAAGTGGAGTGCAAGGAGAGGTGAAGGAGGAAGGAAAACATACCTAGCTACCCAGATCAGCCAAATCACTCTGTTGATTAATGTGGTGACAGATGTTGCAACCAGATCACTCTCACATCCTCAAATAGATCTCTCCTGCTCTTTCTTAAGATGTGTGTCAATCAGGAATTTCTTTCTTTTTTGTTCATTTCTTCAATCTTTTTTTTTCTTTTTCAATGTCAGAAATTGAAGTTGAGATCTCATTCAGGCTAAGAAAGGGCTATGCCACTGAATGACATCCAAGGCCAGGAAAAATATTCTGAATACTTTTTATTTGAGACACTTCAAAGAAAAACATTCATATACATGAAATACATGCCATCGTGTATTTTATTAAATAACTATCGGATGTCACATAAAATAGGCCTAAATTTTATCTTGCTTTCGCTCTGAAAAGAAGCAGTTAAGTAACCTCTCTAGTGATTACTTTTTTGTGTGAAAAATAAATATGATTCAGATAATGTAAAAAAAGAGGTGTTGATCATGTTTCCTGAGTTTTCTAGAGTAGAAAATATCTACACATAGGCCTATCTGTAGGTATAGAGTTAAGAATTTGAATGTGAGGTAGAGTTTACACCATGAGCCATAGTTAGTCGTCTTGCAACTTTTCCAGACTGAGCTAACTCCATTTTGGAACAAATGTTATTTTGTTAACTAAATGCCCATTTAAACTGGAATACAAAGGTTATAATTATAGCAGGAAATTGTTGGGGGCAGAGGAGGTTAAATCTAGTTGCCCTGTCATACATTAGGAATGATTTCTTGGAAACCTAGTTTAGATTTTTCTACTGAGGTTTGCTGTTTTCTCTGCTTTAGTTTCTACTGAGGTTTGCTGATTTCTCTGCTTTCCAATATTTTGGCTCTGGAATCTTGAGGTAGTGAGATCAGGAGATAACCAAATTAGACCTTTCTGCTGATTTTGCAACTGATGCCAAAAAGATAGAAATCTGAAGGCACCATTTAAGGTTATATGACTTGTAGGAATACAAGGGGCAATGCTGAAAGACAGCTCTAGAGCTAGGCTGTTGGCTACATTTATAGTAACAACACAAAAAAATAAAGTTGGAGCCAGGCACCAGTAGCTCAGGCCTATAGCTCATGTCTGTAAATCTAGATACTCAGGAGGCTGAGATCTGAAGATCAAGGTTGGAAGCCAGCCCAGGCAGAAAAATCCATGACTTTCACTCCCAATTAATCTATTTTTTTTTAAAAAAAAGCTAGAAGTGGATATGTGGCTGAAATGGTTGAGCACTAACATTGAGTAAAAAGCTCAGAGACAGCACCCAGACCCTGAGTCCAAGACCCAGAATTGGCACCCAAAAAAAGTGAAATTGGAGGCCAGGAATGGTGGTGAATGTCTGTAATCTTAGCACTCAAGAGGCAGAAGCAGGAGGGTCCTGAGTTAAAATGTAGTCTGGTCTACAGAGTGAGTGAGATTTTGTCTTAACCCTCTGCCCCTCCCAAAAATAAATTTTAATGAAATATTTTATTTAACCCAACTGATTCAAAATATGTCAATATGTACTTAATATAGAAATTGTTAGTGATTGACTTCACATTCTTTTTTTCAGTCAGTTTTTGAGATCTGGTATGACCTTTATACTTACAGCACATCTCAATTTCTTTTTTCTTTTTATATCTCCATTTCAATCAGCCAACCTCATTTTAATGGTCAGTAGTTCCATGTTGCTGGTGGTCACCAACTGTGCAAATCTAGCAACATGGGACAGCTATTTTAATAGTTACACTTAGAGTTTTGCTTTGTTGGGGGGAAAAAAGTAATCCTGCTTATGGCAACATCAGCTACTATGTTTAAAAATCCTCCAGCATTAGCCTGGCACTGGTGGCTCATGCCTACTCCTCCCACTACCTAGATAATTAGAAATCTGAGATCTGAGGATCATAGTTCAAAGTCAGCTGAGGCAGGAAAGTCCATGAGACTCTCATCTCCAATTGACCAGCAACAAATAAAGCAGAAAGTAGAGCTGTGGCTCAAGTGGTAGAGGGCTAGCCTTCAGCAAAAAAGCTTTGAGACAGCCCCCAGGCCCTGGATTCAATCCCCAGCATTAGTGTGCACACACTCACACACAGCTCCAGCATCCTTTGATTGTTTCTAAATTCCCAAAGAGAATGGTTGAATCCTTACTCTTGGACTTAATCAAAGAAATAAAAGAAAAATAACTTTTTGTTAACTTTCACTTCGTCCTCCCCCCAATGCAAAAAAATAATTACTTGCTTTTCCTTTAGAGCAAAATAAAGAACAGTGTTTTTCTATATCAGTTCTTGCAGTTTTCAAGTTGATACTATGTGTACATGACATCTTTGGTACCTTAACCCTTTGTTCACAGTCCATTTAATGTTTGATTCCCACCATTGTGATCACTGTTTACTTTTACAGATCAGTTAACTTGGTTTAAGTTCTTCGTATTGGATCTCAAGGTAAACAAATGAATAAAAGTTGATACTGAAAATGGCCTACAATATGCTTTAATTTTACAAGGTTATTTCATGTTTTAGGTAGAGTAATTAGCTTTGGAGAGTATTAGATAGGTAATAAATGTCTCTTGAACTATGTATGTTTTTTACTAAAGCAACCAAGTTAACTGGAATAATTGATCACTGGGGAGCTAATTTACCTTAAACAAACCAAACTGACGATCGTACTCCTTTTCGCCATAAGCAGTGGTAATATAGTTTGGCAATGTACGTGAACGCTTAATTAGTCTGGGCAAAAATGCAAAATAATACACAACTCTTTACTTCAAATTCCTTCAATTTCCTTTTGTTGTCTAGAATTCCACGAAGGTGCTGCATCATGAGCCGAGTTTGGGGCCAGGTTACCTTTGCAGCTAGGGAATCAAGTATGTTGAGAGAAATGGCAACCCCAAGAGCCTAGTAGCCCCACCTGCCCTGCTTTCCCAGCCCTCACCAAGTTATTGCCGAACCAGAGCTGAGTCAAAAGCTAAAGAGGTCCAGCAGCAAGGATTCCAGCTGGCTTCATGTGCTCTCTGAAAACAGTCAGAGCCTCCTCACATGGCCTCCAGGTTCCCAGGCCTGGAGGCTAAGGGAAGAGAAACACTGAGGAAAGCAGTTTAAAAAAGAGTCCAACACTTGCTTCCCATGAGCCGTGCTAGAAAGCCTCGCGGCACCACTACAGACACATCTTGCCGGCTGGGTGTGGGTCTCTAATGTCATTCCTACACCTGCATGCAGGAGGAAGGCGAGGGCTCTCCAGGTGTGTTGGAGTCTTGGGATGATGAAAGGCAGCTGTTAAAAGGCACGCAGCAGCGGGGGGACGCGCTGTGGTAGCCAGGCGTGGGAGGACTAGGATGCCTCCGCCAAGGCTCTGGGGACGGGAGGGGGGGCGGGGGAGAGGCAGGCCGGCTGGGAGATTTCACTTTGCATTTTCCCTTCGCCTAAAAGGGCGATTAGCCAGGGGCTGCAGTAGCTTTCCACTCAGCCAGTGACTTTTACACATTTCTACTCCGGCTTACATTGAATGCCAGGACACCTGGCTCAGTGAATGGCCTCCTGGAACCTTCCCAAGGCCCACTTAGGACGCTAAGGCCCCTATCTTCAATCTCTCTAGTGATTCTGGAGCTTGATCACCATTTGGGGATTGGGTTTCCTTAACTCAGGGCTTTCCCCCATCTTGGGCAGGAGGAGGAGTCAGAACTCTTCCCCTCCCTTTCTCCTCCCACGATCAACCCGCTTTAAAAAAAAAAATCAAAATTTGTATTTCAAGTCAACAGTGGAGCAAGAACCCCGCGCTCCAGCTTACAAGATATTTTTACTAACTCCCCAATCTCTGCCGGGAAGGGTGACGTTAAGAAACCTCAAGTGTTTCTTTGAAGACTCAAAGTAAGGAAGATTGTGTCGAGGGTCCGGGCTGAAGCTCGAGTCTCTACATACATACTTGGGGAGGGGTTTTCTAGCGGGGAAGAGGGATCCTGGAGGGCAAAAAAAACCCCAAAAACAAAAACCAAAGACCTCTGAGAACCAAAATTTAAACACGGGACTATCAACTTGGCGAGCCTTGAATGAAACCAGGAATCTCCCCAGCGCTGCCATGCACAAAGCCTCCCCAGTCCCTGTTAGAGCAGGAGTTGGGGGGGGGGGGAGTTCAGGTGAATGCTCGGCGAGTGACTCTGGAGGGGTGGGTACCTAGGTCATCAGGCTAAGTGTCCTTATAGTAGGCACGTCAACAGGACGCACAGCCTGGGGAAGAAAACCCAAAGACATTTCACGCCTCTGCCCAGGGACAAATGCAAGGTAGGCGCTTCCCCAGCTGGGCAGGGACCACTTTTCTCTTCATCCCACGGAGCCTCCTATCTCCACTAGCCTCGTGGCAATTAAAGGCGCTCAGCTTTTCGCCCTTCCTGCGTTTCCCATTTCTTTCCTTCGTCTCCCGCCGACGCCCCCAGATCTCTTGGGCTCGCCCTTCCTGAAAGTAGGCGCGGCCCAGAAGCTGAGGCTGGGGCCAAAAGGGAGGGGTGGGATGGGAGAAGGGAGGAGCTCAGCGCCCCGGTTCGGGGCGTGGCTTCTCGTAGCCCTGCCCCTGGGTGCGCGCGGCGGTGGCAGCGGCGGCCCAGCCTCGCTCTGAGAGACAGGTATCGCTTAGGCGCCATGTTGTGAGCGGAAGTAGGGGAGCGCGCGGCGGTCGCTGTTCTGCTGGGAGCGGGCGCGGGAACCGGAGCGGGGTAGGGGGCGGAGCTGTAGTCCCGGCGGCGGAAGGAGGAGAGGAAGAAAGGGGCGAGCCTGGGTGCCGAGCGGCGGCGCAAGGCTCAGAGCTCGGTGCGCGGGCGTCTCTGGCCAGGCGCTTCTCTTTTGGTCGGTCAGTGACGGCATTGAGCTCTGTCTGGAGCCGCCGCCGCTGCTGCTGCTGTTCGACTGCTTCTGCCGCTGTCGCCGCTGCTGCCGTGGGGCTCGGGCGGCGACAGAGCGGGGCGGGCGGGGAGGGAGGAGGCGGTGAAGGCGGCGGGCCGGGGGGGAAGATGCCGCTGGCGCAGCTGGCGGACCCGTGGCAGAAGATGGCTGTGGAGAGCCCGTCCGACAGTGCTGAGGTGAGTACAGCGGGGCGCCTAGGGCCGGCGCGCCCCCTCTCCCAGTCCCTCCCGTCCCGTTCTTCTCCCGCAGCTGGGCATTCGGTCCTGTCCACCCCCCCCCTCCGTCCCCGGTACAGGATAACTGGTTTGGGTTGTTGGGGTTCATCTGTCTATTCCTCCCATCCTCACCCTCACCTCGTTCCCTCGCTTTGGGGTCTGCCGGTGTGGTGGCGCGTGGGGTTTGGAGTGGGAGCGGAGGCTTTGCGAGAAGCCGATTTTAATCAACTTTGCGTGGGGGGGGAGAGCAGGAGGCGGAGTGGGGGCTGGCGGAGACTTGGGAAGTTTGGCCCTGTGGGATCGGTGGCTTCCCCGGACCTTGGCGACTTGAAGGAATGAAAGAGGGTTGGCTTCATTCGGGAATAGAAATTCCGATCTGGCCACGGGAGTAGGGGTGGCTTCAGGAGACGGACTCGTCGTGGGGGCCGGAATGGCCACCAGTGAGGGTTTTAAATTAGGGGTGCGGGACTGCCGAGGGTTTCGAACCCCCCCCCATCTGCCGCAGCGACTTCTGCTGCTGCAAAGGGGGGAAAAAAGTAGAAGCCTCAGGTCCTCCACCCCCTGCCCTCTGGTTTCTAAAGTCTCTGAGTCTGAGGACCCCTGTCTCTGAGACTTTAACTTGAGTTTCCTGTCCGTGGAGGTGAGTGGGTGATATTTCAAGGAGATCAGCGACCGCGGTAAAGGGCGTTCTGGTTTTCCTTGCCCGGGAAATGGTGACCGTCCCTAGGACACCCACCCGAGTATCAAATTCCCCAAATAATACACCCAAACTGGGCAAAACAGTTTCCCCCGGACACATCACAGTACTGAGCTCCTCGCAGTCGTCTTCTTTCCCAGAACCAACTCAGGTTGTGGGAAAATAATCCAGAGGAGACCCCATTGCAGGGCATCTCCTCTCCTCTCCACAGTGGAAAATCAATTCCTGATGGTGGTGCGTCCTGTGATTTTTTTTTCCTTCTTTACTTTTTTGCTGCCTTCTTTCCTCGCAGCCGACTTTGGGGGAATTACAGGATGATAGGCTACCTGTGTGTAATAGTTACAGAGTGAGTGACCCCATTTCTGGAAAGCATGAGTGAAACGCGGGGGTGGAATGGGGCAGGCTCTGATGAGTGGTGTACTTGGCGGCAGCCTCTGCCCTGCTAGCCTCCGCAGTGTGAGAGGTGGATAGGGTTACTGGTTACGTCAGTAAAACTGAAGCTAAGTTTGCTCTGAGATGCGGGACACTTGCATTCTCAAGGCTGATGAAGGGGGAGGGGAAAAGAGTTCAAATCGCTTTTCAATTCCCTCCTCTCCCCCCCTCCAGTCGCCTCCACTGCTGGATAAAAATATTTACTTGTTCTCCTTAAAGCAAGCCGAGTTGTAATAGTGCTTACGAGTGGGGTGCTTAATATTTTGATACTTGGATAATGCTTTTAAAACCTGAAACTAAATGCTCATCAGTAAGAAAGATATTCGTGTGTTACCTGATTTTTTTTAAAAAAGCAAATTGTTGGCTTTTTTTTTTAACCCTGGCAGAATTTCGTTTTTTTAGCTATCTAGGACTAAAAATCTTTGATCTCTCCTGTGTTTTTTCCTTCAGAAAAAAATTGCATTAAAATACAGCTTAAAAGGGAATAAAATGTTCTCAAAGGTTTCACCTGTGAAAGAAATTGAATTTGCTTTGAGCCTGATTTTTACATACAGATAATAACAATTGCAACTCAAAATTAATTTTCCATTTCTGTTCGTCATGTATTAATATGTAGGGAAGTCATTTAAAATTCCACCTTATCCCTCTTTTGCATAGCATTCACTTGGACAAAGGAAGGTGCAAAATGAATATTTACTTGGCATCTACTAGGTACTGTGTTACTCATGCTATTTCATTTTATCCTTCCTGTGACCCAGCAGGGAGGATTATGGTTACCATTTTTACAGATTAGGAAACAACTCAATAGTTAAAGGGCACAAAAATTAACAAGCAGTAAATGGGAGAACCATAATTCAAAGCCAAGTGGATACAATTCTTGTACTTTAGGATAGCTGCTTCAAATGTTTTATGGAAAAATTCAGGGTATAAATATGCCAGTATTTAGAGGTCATGCATTTTTTTTCAGAAATAAAGTATTATAAGAGATGTCTTTGGTAATGCCTTGTTATTTCAGTTACTGTCATGTTTTCCAAGACCTGGCAAATATGATTTCACAATTGGCCATTTTCAAATAATTTTCTTGCTATTCTGGCATGAGGTATGTCAAACAGAGCCAGCCATTGCCTAGATTTATTAAAACTAAACTTCCAGAAATTGCCTTTAGATATTTTTGTTAAACTTGGTTATTCACCTGTTTCTCATTATTTCTGATATAATTTGGAAATATTGAAAGTAATGAAGGAAGGATTGGGAGAGTTTTCACTCCGATCTAGTATTGATAACATTATTATGCCTGTCTTCCTGAGAAGATTGACATCAGAGAACTATTTACTTTATCTGGATAACATCGTTTTATAATAGTTATTTACTTGAGCAGCTATGTCAAAATTTTTCTCTCCAGGCTAAAAGATTTCAGGATTGTCTACATAGGAATTTTCATTTAGGGTTTCATCCTTAGTGTACTGTGAACTTTTGAAAGCAGAGACAGTTCTGTCTGTATCCTCAGCATTTAATTCAGTGCTGGCACATGCATGTTACGGACTCAGTAAATGTCTGCTGAATGAATCATAAGGTTAGGAATAGAGTGATTAGGAATCTTATTCCTGTGGTTATTGTTTTAATCATACATTGAAATATTAACAATTTTTAAAAAACCTAAATGCCTCACTAACTACACAGGCACTTTCTTCATTCCTTTACACAAGCCTTCCTGCCTTAAGACCTCACACAAGTCTCATGGTGTTCAAAACAAAAAACCCTTGTGGTTGAACTCAACATGGGTCAGAATATGATAGGCTAGAACTAGGCCAAATGTTTAAAGACCCAAATTTAGGATGATAATAAAGGAAGTACTATGTAAGCAAAGTGAGGGTTGTTGCAAGATTCAAAAACAACAAAATCACTTTCTATGTAGTCTAGGTGAATTCAGAGTTCTTTAGTGAATTATTTAATTATGCTAGTATGTTTCTGAATATATAACTGCTTAGGAAAGAGGTATCAAGCAATTGTGGCTCTTCTGTTCTACAAATTCCTTACCACTTCTGTCAGGGACAACAGTTACTAGATTATAATTCGGTCTTAGAATAACACTTTTTTCAATTGCAGTGGACTACGTGTAAATGATAGTAGATGTAAATATGAACAGTCTTCAAAAATTAAGCAAGCTGGGCCAGGAGTTTGACCTAGCATGCACAAAGAAAGACCTAGTTATGATTCCTCTGTACCACATTTATAGAAAAAGCTGGAAGTGGTGCTGTGGCTCAAGTGGTAGAGTTCTAGCCTTGAGAAAGCCCAAGGACAGTGCTCAGGCCCTAAGTTAAAGCCCTAGGACTGGCAAAAACAATTAAGGGAGCTATTCTTGTTCTGTAGAAATGTGTTGTATAAAAATAGCCTCAATGCAGTATGTTGTATATAATCTAAACAATGTGTTTTGTACAATGTCTTGGATAAAAACAGCCATCTTGACAGCCTTTAAAAAAACAGCTACCTAAAAACCATTCAAAATGTCAACTAAATGCTTGGTCATAAAAATAATCACTTTGTTTTAGAGACCATCTTTAGTGAATGTGTAATCATTTAACTTCAAAAGATTGTATAGCACTCTTAGGATAGTATGATACAGAATATAGTACAGAGATTCTATTCTACATCAGTATTTCGTAGGTTTTCACATTTTGTCTATAGGAGAATGTACTATTAAACTGTTTATGGCTTTGAAAAATGTTTCATTAAGTTTCTTTCCCTTTTCTGTTCATTTTTTACCACTTTTCAGGTTTTTTTTTCTTTCCCCCAAGTGAAGATCTGAGGAGAGGACAGGTATTGTTACACATAAACTGTCTATTAACAACTATGACACATTACTGAACACATCATTATTTTCAGTGATTGTTTGTGATATGGAATGGCAGTTTTTCAGAATCTAAGAAAATGTTTTATTTTAGCGGTTTGATTTTGAACTAATGGTCTAAATCCAAAATGTGAAACTTCTTGTGTGCATTTAAGCTTTAAGAAAAAAATGATAAAAATTTTACTTAATTAAACAAGTATAAGATGGGTATTCATGGCTCATGCTTCTAGTCCTAGCTATTCAGGAGGCTGAGTCTAAGGATCATGATAGGCCAGGTAGGAATATATGTAATACTCATATCTCCAAATAACCAGCAAAAAGTCGTAATTGGAGCTGTGCGTAAAGTGGCTGAGTTCTACCCTTGAGCAAAAAGTTGAGAGAGCACCGTGGTCCAAGTTCAAGCCCCAGGACCAGTATCCCCCAAAAAGTATAGGCAGACTTTACTTTTTCTTTAGAATGTATCTTATTTTTACATAAAAAGGGCAGCATAATTAAGATGTGCAGTCTTGACCAAGAACATGACACTTTAAAAAGATTAAAAATACAGCAAATAATTTACCCAAAAGTTCAAATTGCAGAATTGCTAAGATGTTTTAAAATTTATAATCAACTAAAAAATTCATATGATTGCTATAATTAATAAAATTTGCTCCAAAATCCCATGCTCAGGGACATGTATGTGATCTGTCAGGCTGCAAATGACAGGCAAGGTCAGAATGGCCTACTTCACCCAGTGCAGATGGGCTGTTTTAGGCTTTTATATGGTTCAGATTATAATGAACGTTTGTCACATCTTGTTAGTCTACCTAAGTAATGCATAAATGTACTAATATATTCTGTTCTTGATGTATTTTAGTGGATAACAACTTTTAAAATATTGGTAACAGCTGTATATTACACAAACACATCTCATTCCTACAGCTCACATGAGTACATTTTACTACTTAGCATTAGAAGTACTTCCCTTCTCATCTATCAACTTGTGTTCTTTTAGAGTTAATGAAATATATATCATTAATCTGGAACAAATATCACATTTCTTAAATTTATCAATTTAGAACCAAAAAGTATAGATGAAAGGGATAAACCATAAATCCTACTTGCTAAGTAAAATGACTTAATATTTGACAAAACAAAAATATACTACATGTAGTTTAGAAAGCAAATTTAGGAAAAAAAATACCCTAATGGCATGTAATGATTATTTATTTGCATTTATCCTATTCTGAGTGAATACACTAGTTACTTTAAGGGTTTCAGTTTTGCTTATCTCCTTAAATTTATAGAGGAAAATATAATTTGGATAAATGTTAAAATGTTAAAGCTTTGGGGCCGGGAGTTTGGCCTAGTGGTTAAAGTGCTTGCCTAGCATGCATGAAGACCCGGGTTAGATTACTTGGTACCACATACATAGAAAAAAGCCGGAAGTGGTGCTGAGGCTCAAGTGGTAGAGCTCTAGCCTTGAGAATGTCCAAGGACAGGGCTCAGGCCCTGAGCTCAAGCCCAGGACTGGCAAAAATAAAATAAAATAAAATGTTAAAACTTTGGAACCATAAAGACCTGTGAGAGTCTCTCAGTTACTTGATAACTTCATAATTGCATATAATTATTTAATAATCTGCTAAATAAGGATCTGTTTTATAGAGTTGTGACAATTAAATGAAATGAATGCATATGTAAAACACTTGTACAATACATGGCTTAAGTATTTAATAATCTTACAATGAAGAACTGTCTGAGATAGTTTTACCTCTGGGATATTTTTTCAGAATCTAGCAGAGCAGTTGAAAGTTATTTCTTTGTTTGATCTGTTAATCAGTCATTGTAATACCTGAAAATGTTTGTAATGGTAAGGTAAATAGAAATCTCTTAAAGTTTTCTCATATATGTGTATATTAGTATATACATTTTTTTCTTTTCCAATAAACAATATTGTTAAGAAGGAAGAAAAACAGTATGTTCACATTTTAACATTGTATGAATTGGAAGATGTCTCACAATTTGTTGAATGTCATAGTTTAAATAGAAGTGGACTTTTCTCATTAGTGACATATAAGTAATAATATATCTTACACACATGGTGTCTTATGGTTAGTAAAATATGTTAGATTCTGCAAGCCAACCTCTTGAAGGTAATGTGTCCCTGAAGAAAAGATTAAAAGTCAATATACAACATCAATAGGTAGAATCATTTACTTTTCCTATATTAAGATTAATAAGATCTGTTTATTTCATTTTAGGGAAATGAGCTAATATAGAGCAACTCACTGTTACTGTAAATTCATTTATTCTAATTGTTTGACTATGCCATGAACAACTGGATTTTCCTGTCTAGAAATCCATTCCTTTGGACTGTTGTCTGTTAAAAGATATTGGTTCTTAAGAAACTTTAAATACTTCGTGGTATTTTCCGAACAGAGAAATCTATGACGACATAATGTTAAAAAGATATATTTGGGGGCTGGGAGCATGGCCTAGTGGCCGTGTGCTTGCTTAGCATGCGCAAAGCCCTGGGTTCTATTCCCCAGAACTACACACACAGAGAAATCCAGAAGTGGTGCTGTGCTTCAAGTGATAGAGTGCTAGCCTTGAGCAAAAAGTGTCCAAGGACAGTGCCTAGGCCCTGAGTTCAAGCCCCAGGGCTGGCAAAAAAAAATAGTGTATCTGTTGGCCAACTGTTCAGGACTTACGCCTGTAATCCTAGCTACCCAGGAGGCTAGAATCTGAGGATCAAAGCCAGCCCAGGCAGGAGACTTTTATCTCCAATTAACCACCAGAAAACCAGAATGGCAATGTGACTCCAAGTAGTAGAACACTAGCCTTGAACTGAAAAGCTCGGGGACAGCACCCAGACCCAGAGTTCAAGCCCCACAACCGACAAAAAAAGAGGTATATCTGTGCCTCAAATGTGCCTCAACTATCATTTCCCTTCTAAAAGAACAAGAGAACATGGCATGATGAAATAAGTTTGGAAAGTGGAGTTAAACAAGGTATAAATGGTGATTTTATAGCTTAATTTCTTAGAACTTTTAAAATGAGACTTCATTTCAGATGAACAGGGTCAAAGGGCAAAGGGCTTCGAATACCATGATTTTGTGAAATCTAGTAATTGTAGCCACTTGATCCAGTATTACCTGGAAATGAGCCATTATATGTAACTGACTATATCAATTCTTTTTGTTTTGCCAAGCATTTTCATTTTACTTTTGACTGAAATCTTTTTTTTTTCATTGCCAGTCCTGGGGCTTCTACTCAAGGCCTGAGCACTGTTCTTGGGCTTTCTCAAGGCTAGAATTCTACCACTTGAGCCACAGAACCACTTCCACCTTTTTCTATGTGTGTGGTACCAAGGAATCAAACCCAGAACTTTGTGCATGCTAGGCCAGCACTCTACCACTAGGCCACATTCCTGGCCCCTTGATTGAAATCTTTATGGGTTAAATTATACAAAAGCCCAGAGTTGGTGGTTCACAGTTATAATGCTAGCTACTTGGGAGGCTGAAATTAGAAGAATGAGTGTCCAGTGCCAGCCTGGGAAGAAAAGTCCACAAGACCTTCTCATAATTGAGAGCTGGATGCACTGAACACATACAATGGAAAGCTTAAAATAGCCAAGTTGCAGTCCAAGTGTGCACCCAAAAAGAAAGCAAGGCCTCATCTCCACAATAACCAGCACAGAAAACATACTGAAGGTGTGGTTCAGCAGTAGAGCACCTACCTAGCAATGAGGTGACTTGAGTCCAAACCCTAATAAAGCCAAAATTTTGTACAGTAATTTCCAGCTTAATAGTGAACTAAAAATTTATAATTTAAATAAGAGGTGTAAGAGAGACCAGTTAACCACAAAAAATGTGAGACTAGAAGTATGGCTCAAATGGAGAGCACCATTTATGAGCAGAAAAAGCTGAATGAATGAGAGCTCAAAGCCTTGAGTTCAATCACTGGTGATGGTAAAGTCAACAAATGGCCCTTATATCGACTTGCTCTCAATGTAATTTAAGCCTAATAGTCTTTGTTTAAAGTTTTCTCTCATTTTTTGCCAGTCCTGGGCAAAAAACTCAGGGCCTGAGCACTATCCCTGGGCTTTCTCAAGGCTAGAGCTCTAGCACTTGAGCCACAGCACCATTTCTGGCTTTTTGCTATATATGTGGTACCGAGGAATCAAACCCTGGTCTTGGTGCATGCTAGGCAAGCACTTTACCCCTAGGCTAACCTCCTGGCCCCATAAAATTTTCTCTTTTTTTTTTTCCAGTCCTGGGCTTAAGCTCAGGGCCTGAGCACTGTCCTTGGATTTTTCTCAAGGCTAGAGCTCTACGACTTGAGCCTCAGCACCACTTCTGGCTTTTTCTAAGTACGTGGTACCAAAGAATCGAACCTGGGTCTTCGTGCATGCTAGGCAAGTACTCTACCACTAGGCCAAACTCCCGGCCCTAAAATTTTCTCTTTTTATACACCACTTTATTCCAACAATCTGCATGCCTCCACCACTGCCCTTTCTTAAATTGATTTCATCTAATTTGTAGTTCCCAGAAAATAGATAGCCAAAGTTTAATAATATTTCAGTGCACCCACTTTGGGGACTGTTTTGGCTACATATCTTTTTTTTTTACACCAGAGCCTGGCCTGATTTTTTTTTTTAATTTCACTTTGCTTTTTACATTGGAGGTGGAATTCTGGACTTCAAGTGCTCTACCACTCAACTAAGTCTCCAGCTCTGAATTTTTACTTTAACTTAAAATAATCACCAGTGTCTGTCTGCTAATACACTAAATAGTACAATCCTAGATTATATGATTTCTATAAATTGCTGTATGTGCTTTTTTAGTTCTTTATATTTTGAAATGAATAAGCTAGTTTCTCATAAATAGATTTGATCATTTTTAAATTTTTTACTTTTAAGTGGTACCCTACAAATCACCATTCTGTTCTTTCTGCTATACTAGTTTTATAGTGGAAAGCCTCATTTAAGTTGATAACACTGAAGCACTGATGAAATTTAGCTGTCAAAAACTGCTTTAGGTAGGACTGTGTGTAATAGTACATGCCTGTGATTTCAGCCATTCCAGAGTAAGAGATCAGAAAAAAAAAACAGTTCTCTTCTAAAGACAGGTATCTTCTTACATATATTTAGTGTGAAACATTCCTCTTACTTGAGTGGGCCTGTGAAAAAACTGTGATCCTGACAGGAGCTAGAAACACTGTTCATAACAGACACAATATTTAAGTAGTCAATGAAGCTAGAAAATTTAGTAAACTCAATATACTTTCTAAATAGTGGGAGCCAAGTGGGCTTTTATAAGCTGGCCTAAGAAAGAACATTTGACATTATATGGGAAAATGCCTTGAGTTTTCTGAAAAATAACTATCTTACAAATGAGAAAATGTCTTATTTGAAGATGAAGAAAAAGGCCTAGCACCTAGACGTAACAGCACTCACACCTGCAATCCTAGTTATTAGAGTCTTAGATCTGAGATCACTTGAGCCAACTCACTGAAACAGGAAAGTCTGCGAGTCTCTCATCTCCAGTAAGCTACAAAAAAAAAAAAAGCAGAGCTGTGGCTCAAGTGATACAGCAGTAGCCTCAAGCAAAAAGAACTTAGTGACAGTGCCCAGCCCCTGAGTTCAAGCTTCAAGATATGTATCAGAGACAGAGACAGAGACAGGCCACATAGATACTACTTAACATTTCTTTTTGCAGATGCTTCTAGGTATATGCTTGAGTAAATGTGCTGTTATTTGCAGCTTATTAAAATATTACCTGTATGTAGTTGCTTCCTCTTTTCTAAAATATGTATTTGACATAGTCCTTCAAATTGCTAGAAAACAGGATATGGCTCATATGCAACACACTGATTTTATTTTTCTCGGTTATGGGGCTTGAACTCAGGGCCTGGTCACTGTCCCTGAGCTATTTTGCTCAAGACTGGTGGTGCTCTACCACTTTGAGCCACAGCACCACTTCCGTTTTTCTGCTGGTTGATTGGAGAAAATAGTCTCACACACTTTCCTGCCTGGGCTGGTTTTGAACCTTGATCCTCAGATCTCAGCCTCCTAAATAGCTAGGATTCCAGGCATGAACCACTGGTACCCTGGAACACTGATTTTTTAAAGCAATTACCTTGCTATAGTATAAGAAAAAGGAAAATAATAAAATTGTATAGTCGTTGGATTTTTCCTTTAGACTTTTAGAAACTATTAGATCAAAAAAAATCTATAATTAGATCAAAAAAGATATAATTTTACACCATAAGCTTCACCTCTGTAAATCATGCTATTCATTGGTCCTTAATATATTTGCAAAATAGAATTCCAGAACATGTCTGTTATTCCAGGAGAAAGTGTCACAGTCATCAGGAAACATTCCCCTTATGTCCCTTTCCCCCAGTCCCTGGGAACCATTCATCTATCTTCTACTTCTATTCTTGCCTATTGTGAACATTTCATATTAATGGAATCCTACGATATGTGGCTTTTGTATCTCGTGTCTGTTGCCATGATATTTTTAAGGTTTATTCATGTTATAACATGTGTCAATGCTTCATTGTGTTGTAGTTGATATTCCATTGTACAGGCATGCCACATTTTGTTTATCCATTCATCAGTTGAATTTGAGTTGTTTCTGCTTTTGGCTACTATGAATAATGCTACTTTGAACATTTGAGTATAAGCTTTTCAGGGCACATGAGTTTTCAGTTCTCTGGTTAATATACCTAGGAAAGAAGTTGCTGAGTTATGTGTTCAAGTCTATATTTAATATTTTGAGGAACTGCCAAACTTTTCTAACTCACCTGTCCTATTTTACATTCCTATCAGCAATGTATAAGAGTTCTAGTTTTCTACATCCTCTCCAACATGTGTTACTGTCTTTATTTTTACATGTAACCGTCATAGCAGGTATGAAGTGGTAGCTCATTGATTTAATTTGTGTTTTACTAACGACCAATGATATTCAGGATCTTTACATGTGCTTATTGTCCTACAAGATTTAAATCTTGTGCTTATTTTGTACCTGATTTGTGAACTTAAATGGAGTTTTTCTCTGATAATGGTATTAGAAGTTATTTATAGTATATGTATATTCTCAGAAAGCTTGATTTTAATGTGTATTTTTGACATACTTCTTTTATTTATAGATATAATTTAAAAAAGACTTTTTCTAGGTTCTTAGAGCCCTAAGTTCTATGAAAATATCCTACCCAGAAAGTATCTGAACCAAAGAGGCTTCCTAAAGAACTTATAAAAAGTTACAGTGATATAGTTTCCTCAGTTTTATTACTACTCTTTAGTTTCTTATTTAAAGCAAAGTACAGGAATTCATTGAAAGTTAAAATATCAAAAATCTCTGAAATTAAATGTAAATCAACATGTAAATGAATTATCTTAAAAATTATCTTAAAGGGAGATTATATAGGCATTTTGTTTGAAGAAGTAAAAGTACAAATAGAATTCTATTTGTCTCCTTTCCTTCAAATTGTTTTTTTGCTATTGGTAGAACTCACGAGGAATAACTCATAATCGATGTTTATATAAGAGAATTGCTTAAAGAGAAATATGCCATTGGCAAGTAAAAATAAGATTTGTTAGTGCCACTGTGGCTTCAAGTAGAGCACTAGCCTTGAGTGAGAAATCTCTGGGATAGCTCTCAGGCCCTGGGTTCAAGCCCCATGACTTATAAAAAATAAAATAAATCTTGCCAGCTGCTGGTGGCTCACACCTATAATCCTAGCTATTCAGGAGGCTGAGATCTGAGGATCGCAGTTCAAAGTCAGCCCAGGCAGAAAAGTTCCTGTGAGACTCTTATCTCCAATAAACCATTCAAAAACCAAAGGTGGCACTGTGACTCAAGTAATAGAACACTAACCTTGAGCACAAAGAGGCTCAAGGGCAACTCCCAGACCTTGATTTCAAGCCCCACAATGACCAAAAAATTGTTTCCAGCTACACCTATAGTCCTACCTAGAGATCTGAAGATCATGTTCAAAGCAAGCCATGCAGAGCTTAACCATCAAAAAGCTGGAGACGGAGCTGTGACTCCAAGTAGTAGAGTACTAATCTTGAGCATAAAAGCTAAAGGAAAGCACCCAGGCCTTGACTTGAAACCAGAGACCAGGACAGAAAAAGAACTAATAAATTTGTTTTAGATGACATTTTTTCCTCCTAATCCTTCTGAGTAGGTTTAATAGAGTACTAGATGATAATGAGTTAAATAGAAATCTTTTCCTGTCTAAAAGTACCAGCTTGTCTAGACAGCTGAATAGCATTAAGCAAGCTAAATTAGGAATAATGTAAACAGATGTAATTGAATGTTTAGGAGAAAATTATGATCTATAATGTAAGTTTTCTGTAGTTCATTTTAAATCATAATGTGGAAACACATAAATGTCATTTTCAATTTAAAAGTCACTTGGAGAAGCTGGACACTGGTGGCTCACACCTGTAATCCTACTTACTCAGGATTCTGAGATCTGAGGATCACAGTTTGAAGCCAGCCCAGGCAGGAGAATTTGTGAGACTATCTCCCATTAAGCACTGAAAAAGCTACATGTGGAGCAGTAGTAGAATGGCCAGCCTTCAGCCCAAATGCTCAGGGATGGCACCTAGGACCTGAGTTCATGCATGCTCCATGACTGACAGAAAAAAATCTCTTGGAGAAGTCTTCAGGTCTGAAGAACCCAGGTTCTTCTAGGTCCTCACAACTAAATGCCCTAGACATAGCATGATAAATGAGCACAGAAATACTGTAAAAGTCGGAGAAAAGCAGACTGTCTGTGGAAATTGAGACTCAAGAAAGAATACAAGTACAGTTCCCTAGATTTTCCTATTGCCTCCCATAAATTGCAGATAGGGTGCTATGAAGTATCAGCTCACACACAAAGAACTCTCCCAAACAACCTATCTCTTTACCCAAACAACTAATAACGGTAGCTAAATGAGACTAAATCTGTTCTGATGATACTTACCGTACCCTAGCAAAACACAGAAAAACCTCATTGCACTCCATTTAATAAGTCAGTGGTCTGACTCCCTAATCCAGTGGTGTTGACTCAGGACAAGTGTCAGTTACTCATTCTCTGCCTGGCAAAGGCATACACTACTTGGGTTCTCCCTGCTGAGTGATTTTGACAAAATGGCAATTTTCTCCTCAATATTCTATTTCCTATAGAAGGAGTTTGTGCTCTCCTAAGGGTACTGTCAGCAGAGTCCAGTAGCAAGTTGAGCCTCCACCCCAATTGCCAAAGTAACAAGACTCAGTGGTGACAGGAGACAGGGCTAGTCTCCAGTAAACCTCTATACTCAAACTAAATCTCCATACTCACCTAACCAGCGTCACCAAAGCTGAACAAGATAGTGAAGGTAGAGTACTAAACACTGCTTCCCAGCCCCATCCATCAACTGATGTGGGACCAGTTGGAAGTCTGTCTTCTCAATTCTTTTTGTGTTAGTTCTCCACAGATGTAGCTCAGCAGTAAGAGTGCCTGCCTAGCACAAGGATCTGAGTTCAAGCCCCCAAAGTGTCAGGTATTTTTTTTATAAAGAACACCTTGAGGGAGCTAAGCTTTTAATTTTGTAGTGCAACAACAAAGAACTATGAGTCAGCTGTCATCTTTTTTCTTCCCTTTTGTCAGTGGGGCCCAGCCAGAAACTGTACTTAATACCCTCCTCAGAGGTAATAAGGTGATACAGGTTGGTGCTCCACTCAAGAGTAGAGATGAACCTCCATCGTCCATCCTCCAACAAAATATTTGAGTCATTGCTCTATTTTTTTTTTGTGGGTCATGGGACTTGAACTCAGCCTGGGCGCTCTCTCTGAGCTTTTCAGCTCAAGGCTACCGCCCTATCCTTGAGCCAAGCCCAAATTCCCATTTTCTAGAGGTTAAAAGTCTCAGGTTAAAAGTGCCCAGGCTGGCTTTGAACCTTGATCCTCAGATCTCAGCCTCCTGAGTAGCTAGGATTACAGGTGTGAGCCACCACTCCCAGCTCATTGCTCTACTTTTGTCTGAGTGGTCTTGATGAAACCCAAAGAGAAGCTATACAAAAGCACTCACCTTACCCTTATACTGTACCTCAACAGTGTATCTACCAAAAAGCAGATTAGGTCAGATGCCAATGGTTCACACCAGTAATCTTAGCTACTCAGGAGGCTAAGATCTGAGGATTGTGGTTTCAAAGCTATCCCAGGCAGCAAAGTCTGAGACTCCTACCTCCAGCTAACATACAAAAACGTAGAAATGGAACTATGGCTGAGGCAGTAGAGTGCTAGGTTTGACAAAAAAAAAGCCCAGGTCTGGAGTTCAAGCTCAGCATTAGTACACACACACACACACACACACACACACACACACACACACAGGATTAAATAAAATCTAGCCAAAGCATTTATTAGACTCTCAAAAATCACCTATACTCTAAGAGCCAGAAAAATAACAATAAATTAGAAAGTATATCCACAGACACCAATATTGTGATGATTCATGTGTTGGAAATACCTAACCAGGATTTTAAAGCAGCAATCGTAGAAATTAGTGAACATTCATAAACACACTTAAATGAAGTTTTTGTCTCAGAAAATAAATGAAGAGGGGTAGATATGGTATCTCATGTCTGTAATCCTACCTATCCAGGAGGTTGAGATCAGTGTGATTAAGGTTCAAGAACATCAAGCTCAAAAATGTTTTCGAGGCTGGGAGTTTGGCCTAGTGGTAGAGTGCTTGTCTAGCATATACAAAGGCCTGAGTTTGATGCTTTGGTACCATATATATAGGAAAAAAGCCGAAAGTGGTGCTGAGGTTCAAGTGGTAGAGCTCTAGCCTTGAGAAAGTCCAAGGACAGTGCTTAGGCTCTGAGCTGAAGCCCAGGACTGGCAAAAAAAAGTCCAAGGACAGTGCTCAGGCCCTGAGTTCAAGCCCCACAAATGGCAAAAAAAAGACAAAGTTTTCAAGGGTCCATCTAAACCAATTTTTCTTTGCCAGTCCTATGGCTTGAACTCAGGTCCTGGGCACTATTCTTGGACACTTGATTGCTTAAGAATAACACTCTGCCACTTGAGCAGGTCCACTTCCAGCTTTTTCTGACTATGTGGTACCAAGGAATCGAACCCAGAGCTTCATGCATGCTAGGCAGCACTCTACCACTAGGCTACATGCCCAAACCCCTAAACCAATCTTTTAAAGTGGGTGTGGTTCTATTTCCCTATCATCCCATTAATAGTATGCCATGCTTACCCTGGCAAAAAGAAACACTCTATTCAAAAAAATAACAAGGACAGAAAGGGCTAGAGGGATGATTCAAGTGGTAGAGTGCCTGCTTAGCAAGCATGAGACCCTGATTTCAGACTCTGTAACTGCCAAAATTTAAATACAAGGTACAAAGAACTAAATGGAAATTTTAAAACTGAGAAATGCAATAACAAGATGACTATGATGAGCTCAGTGAAAAAAATGGACATGATTAGAAAGAAATTGTAATATTGAAGATGAAACAATAGAAATTGCACAATGTGAACATTGGCCTAAGAGACATCAAAAATTTCTTGTCATCTAATTCCCAGAAAGAAGAAAATGGACCAACACAAATTTAAGGGCTGAAAGATCTTCAAATGTGATAAAAGGCACAACCCTAACCTCAAACAAGATAAGCTAAAGTTACCTACTCCTAGATTCAAAACCAAACCTGTAGAATTAAGTTTTTGTTTAATGGATACTTCAGTTGTTTAGAAATATTAGTTGCATAATAATGTGAATACACTGAACTGTACACTCAAAATTAGACTTCATCAAGGTTGTAACATTTCTCTCTGAATAAAGCTCTTTGAAGAGGATGAAAAGATAATTACTAATTGAGTATGTTTAAAAACTGTATCTGAGAGCTGGGTGCAGTGGCTCATGCCTTTAATCCTAGCTACTCAGGAGATTGAGATCTTAGGATCATGGTTGGAAGCCAGCCCTAGCACTGAGAACTGTGAGGCTCTTATCTCTAATTAACCACTAGAAAACAGGAAGTGGTGCTGTGACTCAAGGGGTAGGTAGGGTGGTAGCCTTGAGCAGAAGAGCTCAGGGACAACACCCAGGCCCAGGGATAGGGCCATAGCCTTGAGTTGAAGATTTCAGTGCCCAGGCCGAGTTCAAACCCTACAACCAACCAAAAAAAAAAGCTATATCTGAGGTATTTGTAAGAACTCAAAACTCAACAGGAGAGCTGGGAATTTGGCCTAGTGGTAGAGTGCTTGCCTAGCATGCACAAAGACCCAGGTTTGATTCCCCCTAGAAAAAGCCAGAGGTGGTAGTGTGGCCCAGTGGTAGAGCTCTAGCCTTGAAAAAGCCCAAGGACACTGGTCAGGCCCTGAGTTCAAGCCCTAAGACTGGCAAAAAAACTGAACAGGAGCAAAAACAGACAATAGAAAATGGACAGAAGGGATAAACATATTTCAAAAAAGAATAGATCGCAAATAGTAGCAACAGTAGTTTTTTTAAACAAAAATAAATATTTAACATAACCTAATACTTTCTATTATCTTTTATTTAGAAATGACCAGTTATAGGAAGTTGCAAAAATAAGAGAAGTCTCACATACACTTAGCTTAGTTTGTCTCCATTATAACATCTTATATAACTTCCTATCAAAACCCAAGAATTGATACTGGTGTGAGGCACAGAAATTATTCAGATTTCCCTAGTTTTACAGGGACATGTTTGTGTATGTGTGTTCTGTATAAGTTTCTTATCACATTTGTAAGTCTCAGTATCTATCACCACAGCAAAACAGTGTATCAAGACCAGGATTCCTCGTGTTACCCTGTTATGACTTCAGTTTCTTCTTAATATCTGGTAACTACATATTTATTCATTTCTGCAATTCTATCTTGTCAAGAATGTGTCCTTAATATTAAAATGTCATCTCAATCCAGTAAGCCAGCATTATGATTGATGGGATCATACAGACACATTAAATATGCCTGCTATTTTCAGTTCTACTTATGTATTCTAGAAGACCTTGCTAATGTAATTAGTCAAAAAAAGTATCCAAAAAAGAATAAAAGATAACTTTATAGATATAACCATCTATTCAGATAATCTGAAGGAGCCTACTAAAAAAAGATTTGCTAAAACAAAGGTTAATCAACAAATGATACTAAACTAAATATATTCCAAAATCAATAAAGTAGCTTTTACTAAGTTGCATTGAAGAATATTTTGAAACAAAATGAGAGAAGTCCATGGTTTAATGTAATTTAGAGTTTGAGGTTTTTGGTTTTGTTTTGTTTTTTAAGAATTCAAAGTAACTTTCCTTGTATCTTGAATGAATGCTCTCAGACTTAAAATTCTTAAATTTTCCTTAGTTTTCTGTAAATGGTTTATTGTTTACATGAACAGCTATTACTAACAGTTTTTAGTAAAGTAGTGTTAGTGTTAGGCGTAATAAATATGCAGGTAGAATTAATCACGGAACAGTAATTAGAAAGTACATTTATTTGTGGATATCTTTTCAGAACTAAGTAAGTCTTGGCTTTGCTGTCAGATTTTGTTTATTCCAACATGGAACCAGAGCTTCATACTTACTAGGGAAGGGCTCTATCATTTGAGTTATTTTCTTTTTTGAGATGAGGTCTTCTAACCTTGCCCAGACTGGCCTGGAAGTCATAATCTGCAGGTCGTTGGAATTACAGTCATGCACTAGCTTGCTCTGCTCTTTTTTTTTATTGTAATTAGTAAAAGGGTTACATGATATTTGCCAGATAGAAGGTGCATTAATTCACATACATTGATACCCTTTCACATGTCTTGGTACCCATTACCCTCCCCCCCACACCCCCACCCGTCTTGGTTTTCCCCCCTTCCCTATCAAATTTCAAATAACCAAATACAAATAAATTCAATATATCAGATAACAAAGTGAGATACTATAACAATATGAGATAACCAAGGGACAGCAAAGGAGATGAGAGACAACATAGTACATTAAGGACAACAATCATTCGTTATATGGCTTTTGTTTCAATATCCTGGAGGTCCTTTCAATTAGCTTCATACTATATGGCCTTATGTATCAAGATTTTGCTCTATTGCAGATCTCTGCTAGTAGAGCCCAAGGTTTCTACTGATTATGACGAATGAGGGAAACCATTGAGCCTAAGTTCCTTTGAGTCTGGCTTACTTCACTTAATATGATTTTCTTGCTCTGCTCTTAAGAGTGATTTTCAGATTGTTTCTTAGTAAATTCCCTCAAATTCACTTGAAACCTGTATTTCAAGATATAGTTCATAGTACACAGTTATAAACTCTGTTATATGTCAAGTTTCAAGACCTGGCTTTGCCCATTGTTATAGGTATAACTTTGGACAAGAGACATTACAGTTTTGTTTTCCATAAGATTTGGATACTAAATGTGTTGGAAGTTGTGGTGAGTGCCGGGCTAAACCAGATGTTAGTTGCTATGTATCAACTCACCTTTCTTTCTGTTTATATTTGGGGGGGCGTGGGCACTGTCCCTGGGTTAGCATTCTACCACTTTGAGCCACACTGCCACTTCCTGTTTTCTGGTGGTTCATTGGAGATAAGATTCTTGGGGATTTTCATGCCCAGGCTGGCTTTGAACCTTGATCCTCAGATCTCAACTTCTTTTTTTTTTTTTTTTGCCAGTCCTGGGCTTGAGCTCAGGGCCTGAGCACTGTCCTTGGACTTTCTCAAGGCTAGAGCTCTACCACTTGAGCCTCAGCACCACTTCCGGCTTTTTTCTATGTATGTGGTACCAAGGAATCGAACCCGGGTCTTCGTGCATGCTAGGCAAGCACTTTAACCACTAGGCCAAACTCCCGGCCCAGATCTCAACTTCTTAAGTAGCTAAAATAACATATATGAGCCACCAGAGCCCAGCTCTTTCTATTTATCTTGCCAGGGGAAATGACAAATACTACTATTTTGTATTAAGAGGTAATTCTAGTGACTCAGGAGGCTGAGATCCCAGTTCAAAGCCATCTCAGACAAGAAAAACCCTGAGACTTTTTTTTTGCCAGTCCTGGGCTTAAGCTCAGGGTCTGAGCACTGTCCTTGGACTTTCTCAAGGCTAGAGCCCTACCACTTGAGCCTCAGCACCACTTCTGGCTTTTTTCTATGTATGTGGTACCAAGGAATCGAACCCGGGTCTTCGTGCATGCTAGGCAAGGAGTCTACCACTAGGCCAAACTCCCGGCCCGGATCCTGAGACTCTTATCTCCAATAATCTACTTAGAAGGCGAAAGTGGAGCTGTCATTCAAATTGTAGAGCACTCTCCTTGAGCAAAAAAATCTCAGAGCCTAGGATTATATCACGCACACACACACACGATAGGGTTTAAAGAGGCAGGAAATCAGTTTTTAAGAAGTTGGAAATGTACAAGTTGTCTATATTAGTAAAATAAGAATACTATAAGATTGGATAATAGACACTATAAATGTGAATTTGATTCTTTAATCTGCACAGAAAAATAATACTATTTTTCTTTTTGGGACTTTGACATTTTTTGTTGGTTACATAGGAACTAATACTTTACAGATGATTATAGAGAAAGCTGTTTTGAATGCAAGTAAAAGAGAAAGAGGTAAAAAATAAAAACTGCATTATGTACAAAATCTTAATTTTCTCAGGTACAGAAACCACACAGATTCTTAAATAATCTTACACTAAAACTTTAATCCTTTAAGTCAAAGGATTATAACATTTTTTCAAGTAGAGCTCTTAGCCACATGTTTTATGGCCAAGAAGCAACAGCTCAGAAAGGCTTAGGGCATAATTTCAAATCCATGCTGACCAACAATCTATAGAATTGTCCTGAATTGTAGTAAATATCAGAAAAAATGATGCTTTAAAGTCATGCTAGTTTATAGAAATTTAGTGCAAAGCATGTTCAATTTTTATCACATACTCAGTTTAACTGGTTTCATGCTTTTCTTTGATTTTTATTGTCCTATTGAGAATGAATATACTTATAAGAAATATTTGTAAGAGATTATATAATTTGAAATATTACATCCAACCAGTGATATGTTAGGAAAATGAACCTTAAGCTTATTAGAGTAGTATATTTACAAATGTACGCTTTTAGAACATGATGTATTAAAGAAGTCTAGTTTTCTCTGCTTTTTTTTTGCCAGTCCTGGGCTTGAGCTCAGGGCCTGAGCACTGTCCTTGGACTTTCTCAAGACTAGAGCTCTACCACTTGAGCCTCAGCACCACTTCTGGCTTTTTTTTCTATATGTGGTACCGAGGAATCAAACCCGGGTCTTCATGCATGCTAGGCAAGCACTTTAACCACTAGGCCAAACTCCCGGCCTTCTCTGCTTTTTATTACAAAATTTTCTTTTATGAATAGAGTCATGAGCAGAGCTATGCCTGCACATTAGTTCTAACACTAAAAAGACATGCTCTCCTGGTAGATACAGATAGTAGAGTCTTTGGATTTAGACTTGGGCTTAGTTATTTTTTTAACAAACTAGCTCTGGTGTCTTGGACAAATTATTAACTTTTAACCTTTTATAATTATTAGTATTTCCTTGTGTCAGTAGTTAAGAGAATATTAATTTACAAGTGCTTTATTTTCTTCTGTTTTTGTCATGATCAGAAAGTATGTTTGATTTTTGCTTTTAAGAGATAGTGCAGGCACCAGTGGCTTACACCTGTAATCCTAGCTATTCAGGTGGCTGAGATCTGAGGATCACTGTTCAAAGGCAGCCTGGGCAAGAAAGTCCATGAGACTCATCTCCAGTTAATCAGAAAAACAGAAGTGGTACTGTGGCTCAAAAGCGGTAAAGCTTGAGGTGAAGACCTCAGAGACAGCACCCGGGCCCAGAGTTCAAGCCCCATAAACTACAGGAAAAAAATGTTTAGATAAAATGAACTCCAGGAAATGGAAACAAGAAGGTTTTTTTCTTTGTAAATTTATCTCCTTGAGGAAGGTAAAGGGAACAAAGATATGAAGGGACAAAGAGTGAACAAATGCAACAGTGGTACTCAACTAGATACTATGTTGAAACTAAACCATACAACTTGTGAGTGGGAGCAGGAAGGAGAAATTAGGAGGCGTGAAGGAGAAATTAGGAGGGCGGGAAGGTGACATGTCAAACAAGAAATGTATTCATGCTGAGCACCAGTGGCTCATGCTTGTAATCCTGGCTACCCAGGAGGTGGAGATCTGAAGATCATGGTTCAAAGCCAGCCCAGGCAGAAAAGTCCCAGTAAGACTCATATCCATTTAACCACTCAAAAACTGGGGGTGTGACTCCTAGTGGTAGAGTGCTAGCCTTGAGTGAAAGAGCTCAGAGACAGCATCCAGGCCCTAAGGTCAAGCCCAACAGCCAACAATAACAGAAAAAGAAATGTCCTCATTCCCTGACATATTTAACTAAAACTCTTCTGTAATAACAAATAATAACTTTAAAAACAACCGCTTTTAAAATAACAATAAAAACTTAAAAAGAATTTAGGTATACTTCATGGCCTATCACATAATTCTTTTTTGTAAAGAGCTCAAAGGTTTTTTTTTGCCAGTCCTGGGCTTGAGCTCAGGGCCTGAGCACTGTCCTTGGACTTTCTCAAGGCTAGAGCTCTACCACTTGAGCCTCAGCACCACTTCCAGCTTTTTTCTATGTATGTGGTACCGAGGAATCGAACCTGGGTCTTCGTGCATGCTAGGCAAGCACTCTACCACTAGGCCAAACTACTGGCCCCCTCAAAGTATTTTTAAGTTCAGTATTTACCTATTCTAATATAAAATATTCCAAGTGATATGCCCTTATTTGTTCATTATGTTAGTTGATACTGCTGTGCTGAAACTTTCACATCTATTTGTTTCCATTTATTTCATGTTATCGTCCTAGAGCATCTGCTTTTATGTTTGAGATTTGTTTAGTTTGTGGCTAAATATTTAATACTATTATATATATATATATAAACATTTACTACTTTTCATGACTTTCATGTTTAGAAAATAAAACATGCTAATTGTACATGATACAGATAAGAGTTACATAAAAGTTAAACATCTGCACTTTTACTCTGAAGTATTATTTTTAGAATTGTATGTAATTAAGTGTTGGGGGTTTACGCCGAGTGCAGTAGCTCACACCTATAATCCTAGCTACTCAGGAAACTGAGATCTGAGAATCGCAGTTCAAAGCCAGCCCAGGCACTAAAAACCATGAGACTCTTATCTCCAATTAACTACTAGAAAACGAAAGTGGAGCTGTGATCTCCAGTTAACTACTAGAAAACTGAAAGTGGAGCTGTGGCTCAAGGGCTAGGGCCTTGAGCTGAAGAGCTCAGGAGTTTAGATTTGATTTGGGTTTAAATGTAGGCTCTACTTACTAGTGTTAAACAAGATATTAGACGTTTTTCATATATTCAGCAGATATTAACTGAGCACCTACTTTTGCCAGGCATTTTAGTGGAAATTATACTACTTAAAAATAGTGATCTATCTATCTTGGCTTAGTTTTCACTGTTTTCAGTTTGGGGCTAATACATCATAAAATAAGCATCAAAGATCATTAATAGTGCTTAGAGTTTGCCTGGTAGCAAAATGACAGCAATTGTTATTACTGTGTATATTCAATACTAATTATTTCTTCAGTCCAAATAAAGCAGGCTTTTGATTAGATTAATGTTTTATTTTATGTTGGGGCATTAATGTTAAAAATATTTGCTTTTGTAAAAATTAGTATATATTGTACAAAATGATCTTCATACTTGGCATATGCTAGTACTGTGGCTTAACTTAGGGTCTGGGTGCTGTCCCTGAGACTTTTTTTGTTCATGGTTAATGCTCTACTACTTGAGCCACAGCTCTGCTTTTAGATTTTTGCTGAGTAATTCAGAGAAAAGAGTCACTGGACTTTCCTTCCCAGGCGAGCTTCTAACTATGATCCCTGGATATCTACCTCCTCAGTCGTTAGGATTGCAAGAGTGAAACACCAGCATGTGGCTAGGGTTTCATACTTTGTTTACCCCTTTGATTTTCTTGTTTTATTTTGGGGTGTTTTTTTTTGGCAGTACTGATGTTTGAACTCAGTGCCTTGTGCTTCCTAAGTAAGCACTTGAGTCATTCCCCAGCCTTTTTGAGCTAAGCAGAAATGTTTGTTTCTCTGATAGGGTGTCTCACTTTTGCCTGAGCTGGTTTCAGATAAAGTCCTCCTATGTATACCTCTCATAGTGAGGTATAATCTCTGGAAGTGAGGCTTGTCTGGAGTCCACAGCTCAATTTATTTTGTTGGTTCCTGGCTGGCATTCTGTCATACTTAAGCCACATCTTCAAGTTTTTGCTGATTAATTGGAAGTGAAGTCTTGAGGGCTTCCCCCTACCCCCACTCCCATGTGCCCCACTTACCCCCAGCTTTCTTCAAACAGCAATCCTCTAGATCTCAGCCTCCTATGTAGTTAGGATTATAGGGTTGAGACATCAGTGCCTGTCACTGTATTACGTCTTACGGTTTTAAACAATGTTTCTCTTTTAATTCTTAGAAAATATAAGCCAACTTTTAAAATTTTGATTGTGAACTATTTTAAATACATACCAGAGTAGTGAGAATAGTATGAGTCACCATATCTCCATAACCAGAGTTAAGGATTATCGATTCATGATCAATCATTTCATTCTTGCTTCATCCAACATACTTTCCATTCCTAGCTCCAGTGGATTATTTCTAAGCTAATCCTATATATATTATATTTATTTATTTATGTTTTGTTTTATTTTTTTGGTCAGTCATGTGGCTTGAACTCTGGATCTAGGCACTGTCCCTGAGCTCTTCAGCTCAAGGCTAACCTCTACCACTTTGAGCTACAGTGCCACTTCCATAAATTAGACACTTTAAACTTCTGTTTTATGGTACTGGAGTTTGAACTCAGGACCTTACACTTCTTACTACTTGAACCACACCCCTTAGCCCTTTTTTAATTTTTTAAGCTATTTTTCAGATAAGGTCTCATGCTTTTGCCCAAGGCCAGCTTTCAGACTATGATCCCCTTCTGCCTTCTGTAAAGCTGAGATTGCAGACACATGACCCCACACCGGGCTTGTTTTGTTTTAAACGTAGTCTCACTAACTTTTTTGATTGAGCTAGCTTTTAATCATGTTCCTCAAATTTCTTTCTTTTTTTTAATTTTACCAGTACAGGGGCTTGATCTCAGGGCCCGGGCTTTTTCCTTGGGCTTTTTCAAAGCTAGAGCTCTAGTACTTGAGCCACAGCACTACTTCCCGCTTTTTCTGTGTATGTGGTACCAAGGAATTGAGCCCAGGGCTGCATGCATGCTAGGTAAGCACTCTACCACTAAGCCTCGCTCCCAGCCCATGTTCCTCAAATTTCTGCCTCCCAAGTAGCTAGGATTGCAGGTGTGACCCACTGCATTCCCATTAAACTTTACACTTCTTGCATTATTATTTTTAGAAGGATTTCTGTCATTTTATGTATTCTTTCCTTGTGGACTATTTTCTTCTGCCATTTGAACTGTTCTCTTTGAGGGGATAGTGAGATATAGAAGAATTATGGTGCTGGAAAGACCTGGGTTTGAATCCTGCTTCTGCCATTCACTGATTAATTTTGCTTAGACATCATTTCCCCTACTGTAAAGGGGAAATAATTATGCTATGTCATGCTCTTAGGATTGAATGTGATGTCTGTACAAAATACCATTATCAGCCATTTATTATTCAATCTAGTGATTCAAACTGTAATATCTATTTTTGATTACTGTATGGTTTTCAAAATCTGTTAGATAATTACTAAAACTAACCATTGCTAAAAATCCTTTTAAGAAAAATGGAGAATTTGGAATCTTTCCTTCTCCCACAACCTTTTGTTCTAAGCCTTGATTAATTTAGCCTGAAGTTACAAACTTTAACTTTCTCAAGTGCTTTTTCTTTTATGTTGTTTTTGTACTTGTATCAATTATTCTTCATTATTTACTAGTTTTCTTTTAGTGGGATTGATTCTTTTATTCAGTTATTTCTAGATGTTAAGTTGATGTCAGTATGCTCCCCTAGATCTTTCCTACTTCAATATTCTTGACCTCTTTTTTGATTCTGTTTTGATGGTCTAGGTTGAACAATTTCTTTTTAAAATGATACTACCAGGATGGTGACATTTTGTAAGACTTTGCAGATCTAAGAATAATCTTCTGTGACTTGTACATGAAAACATAGGATGAGGTATAAAATTCTTGGATCTTAACTTTTCCCTTTTGACTTTCTGTAGGTCACTGCTTCGTTGTCTTCTGACATTTTATTGTCACAGAGGAGAAATCTGAGATCAATCTGATTTTAGTTGCTTTGAAATAACCTATTTTTTTCTGCTTGTATGCTTGTAGGATTATATCTTTATCCTTGAAATTTAAAAACATTTGCCAGGACATGTCTTGGTGTTGATGATCTCTGTTGAACCTTCTCACTCTGCAGTCTCAGGTATTTTTTTTCAGAACTGGAAAGTTTTCTTATGCTTTTGATTAATTAAACTGCTCTGTTTCTTTTTCTTTAGGAACATTTGTTATTCATAGATTATTTCTTTGTCTGTCTTCCATAGTTTTAAATCTTTTCTTTCCTTTTTTCATTTACTCAAGTTTGTCCTCTGTGGCATGAATTGTTTTCTGCAGTGTTTGTTCTAATACTTGCTATTTGCAATACAGACTTAATTTTGGCTACTGTGTTTTCATTTCTTTATTCTTGCCTCAACATACCTTGTTTCATAAGCAAAATTCCCCTTAGAGGTACACTTCAAAAAACACGAGGTGGGTTCAGACCTAAAACTTATTTTCTGAGGCCACAACTGCAGGACCAGAAAAAAAATGAAAGCTTCAGAAAGGGTCCGCATAAACTTAAAAATATAGATATATAACCAGAGGTCATTCCTACCCTTTTCTAGAAAATAGAACAGTTTGGGGTGCTAACAGGTCTTTAGTAGCTAGAAAGTTATCACAGCAGGCATAGGGCACTGTGACTAAAATAAGCTGATTTTTCCAATTACAATTGGCAGTTTTTCTCTTTATAAAAATAATACATAAGAAATGCATATATTTTGAAAAGACAGTACAAAGAAGAAAACCCTATGGCCCAGGTAAATACTAATAAGGTTTTATATGTTTTACCACTTACATGCACCCATGTTGGGAGGGAGGGTGCAAAATTGGGGTCCTACTTACCGTTTAATATCCTTTATAATTTGATATATTGCAAGCATATTTTTGCATCATTAATTTTTTGTTGAGGCCCTAATTTTAACCATTGCATAGTATCCTACATATGAATAGATGTATATGATTTATTTAACCAGTCCCCTGTTGGTCATTTAGATTGTTTTCTATTTTTCAGTATAATGAGTATGATGAATATCACTGTACATAAGTCTTTATGCACATCTCTGATATTTCCTTAGGATAAATGAGGAGCTGATTCTTAACCCTGTCACATTGGTAAGGATTATATACATTCCTTATTAAGAATATAAAATGCTTGTTTCTTATTGTTTCAATGTGATTGCATAGAAGATTCTTTGGATATACAAAGTGCAATGGTATTTTAACCAGAGTTGGAAAGAGGTCTCTGGTACCTCATTCTCAGCACCTTCATGTTGGAACTCCTGTTGGCATATGCTTTAGGCAGAAAAGCCACTGCTGATGTCAGGGAGTTTGGAAGGCAGATACACTTGTGGAAACTTGAAGATCTTATTCAAAAGTGTGGTCCCTGTTTATTCCTACAATGTGGGTCTCCATAGCAACACACTATGGTTCTGAACCCTTTCCTTTCCTTTTCCCTTCCTATTATTGCAGACTTATTCTCTTTGAGGAATCTTTTTTCTCCCTATGTTCCTATGAACAGTTTATTTCTAGGTAAGAGTATGTCAGTAGTTAGTATGTTCTACAAAGATAAAGGTCAAATTGTATCAACCACAGATAATTTCTAAGTCCTACTATATTTGTACATGATGATCTTTCTAGAATAAAAGTCAAGAGTCTGTGACTGTGCATTGTAACATGGCATTACAACAAAGTGTCAGTGATAAGGTTGCTTAAAAAGAAAGTTTATTAATTATGAAAATATTCTTAAACATGTCCCTATTTCCCTTAAAATACTTGGAAATTCTCTTGAGGTTCTGAAAGCCTCAGTTCCTAGTAACTGATTACATTGTTCTACTCTAAACCTGAAAGATGATCCTAGTGATAATTTTATGCAAAATTGAAAGTTGTTTTGAAAACAGTTTCTGCTGAAACTGAGTGAACAGTCTTTTTTATATTTGTTCTGATGACCATATTGTAGATTATTCTGATTTGTAACTTTATATATTTCAAACTAACAAAGCATGATTAGTATCTCTTAACCTTTTTCATTATCTCACATATTCGCATATGTGCAATCTGCCAGACTCCACAGTGTTTTTGGCTGGCATGCATTATGGTGGGATGAGAGAGGATAAATACATTTGTCTTGCCTTTATACTATTTTTTGTCCATACTCATTCTTTAGCCACATGTGTTGCAGGAAATTTTCTGCAAAAAGTTGTGAGACAAGCATCTCTCCTATACTTATTTTTATTGTGGTACATCTTTAGAATTTATCTGAAGAAACATAAATATCACATGGTCAAATCGAGACAAAAGAAAAGTAGCATTTTTCCGAAGATTTAGGGTCTCTTGGCAAATATCTCTAATTACAACATCCCTGTGTGGTAGGCATTTTGTACATCTCATGAATAGAGAAACTGAGGCTCAGAATTTTAACTAACTTAAATGATGATCATGTAAATATGCCAGTAAATGATAAAATACTGGTTCAGACTTAGTCCAGTCCAGTTTCAGAACACGTGTTTTTCTATTTGTTTCTAAAAATAAGAGAAATATGTTTTGTTGTTTAATAAGTCCTACTCATTGAACTTAGGGGACTAGAAAAGTACAGTATTGACTTGGACATGATCCATTTAACCTAATATTAAAAGAAAGAAAAGCTTAGGGTCATTTTTCTCTTTATTAGCTTATATTTTACAAGGGGATTTCATTTGGATAGTTCAATAGATGCATACACTATACTTCAAACAGATTTACCCATGAGGATTAGTTTTTAAAGAAAACTGAAAATTTCCCATTGTAGAAGTAACTTTATCATTTCTAATGAATAACATTTGAATCCTTGTTTTTTTTTTAATGAAAATCAGTTCATTGAAATGAAGATGATTTGATGGAAAAAACTTTGTAGTGTTTCTCTGGTATGTAAAATAATATAGGCTTTCATATTTTTCTACTTGAAAAATTAAGTTTAAAATTTTAAATCTTTGCTAAACTTAGAAAGGCAACTGATATTTTTCAAAACAATGGAGAATAAAATAGCTTTGAGATAGGCTCATTTAAATTTTTCCTTTAATTGCTTTGTTTGTATATACTCTTAACTGGATAGTTCAGGAAATAAAATACATTATAAAATGAAGCTGAAAAAACTAAAGCAATTTTTAAAAATGAAGCTGAAAATAGTAAAGAAATCAACAAATTTGGAATCCACTATAGAAACTGTAACCGTGTATCAGAGCTAGAAAAAAGATGATTCAAAATTTATAAGGTTCAGCCAGGTGCATTGGCTCACTCCTGTAATCCTAGCTACTTAGGAGGCTGAGATCTGAAGATCAGGGTTCAAAGCTAGCCTGAGCACTAAAATGTTCAAAAGTCTGTGAGACTCCTATCTCCATTTAATCACCAGAAAACCAGAAGTGACACTGTGGCTCAAGAGGTAGGATGGTAGCCTTGAGCTGAAGAGCTCAGGGACAATGTCCAGGCCCAGGGGTAGGGCAGTAGCCTTGAGCTGAAGAGCTTAAGGACCGCGCCCAGACCCAGAGTCCAAGCCCCATGATCAACAAAATGATAATAATAATAATTTATAAGGCTCCATGGACCATTGGTGATTCACACCTATAATCCTAGTTAATAAGGAGGCTGAGGTTCATGATTCAAAGCCAGTCTGGACAGAAAAGTCCATAAAACTTATCTCCCAGTTAACTAGCAAAAAATATCAGGACGCCTATGGCTCACCGTTATAGTCCTAGCTACTCAGGAGGCTGAGATGTGAGAATCGAGGTTCAAAGCCAGCCCAAGCATGGAAGTCTGTGAGACTCTCATCTCCAATTAACCACCCCAAACCGGAAGTGGCACTGTGTCTCACATGGTAGAGCATTAGGCTTGAGCTGAAGAGCTCAGGGACAATGCCCAAGCCCAGAATTCAAGCCTCATGACCGACCAAAAAAAAATGGGGCAGGAGCATAGCCTAGTAATAGCGTGCCTCTGCCTAGCATGCACAAAGCCCTGAGTTCGATTCCTAGTACCACATACATAAAAAAAACAAAAGTGGTGCTGTGACTCAAGTGGTAGAGCACTAGGCTTGAGGAATCCCAAAGACGGTGCCCAGGCCCTGAGTTCAAGTCCCATGATGACAAAAAAAACCTAGACAAAATGTGTAACTTAAGTGATAGCTTGCAGGGGAAACCATACCACATGAGCACAAAACCCTGAATTTAAACTCTATTGATTGATAGATAGATAGATAGATAGATAGATGATAGATAGATAGATAGATAGATAGATAGATAGATAGATAGATAGATAGTGGCTTTGTTCATAAGACTGGGAAGAACAATAGGTATAGCATAGAGGGTACAGGACTTTAGAGTATAAGTTGAGGATTAAATCAGTAGAAAATTTCAGCATGGACAATGTGTTGTAGACACACCAAAAATAATGTAAATGTGAAAGGAATTAATATAAGTTTAATGTCTAGGCTAAAGGGGGAAGGAGTATGCCCTTCACTTTGCATTGGTTATACCAGCATTGGCTGTTGATTGCTTGTAATTCTTTATAGCACCTATTTTTGTTACAGTACTGGAATTTTAACTCAGGGCCCTGTACTTGCCTCCAGCCCTGTTTTTCACTGCATTTTTTTAATTTTTTACTGTTGGGATAATTATAGAGGATTACAGTTACATTCACCAGGTAGTAGGTGCATTATTTCTCACACAATGATACCCCTTATCATGTTTTTATCCCCATTTCCCTCTCTTGCTACATATTTTTTTTTGCCAGTCCTGGGCTTGAGCTCAGGGCCTGAGCACTGTCCTTGGACATTCTCAAGGCTAGAGCTTTACCACTTGAGCCTCAGCACCACTTCCGGCTTTTTTCTATGTATGTGGTACCGAGGAATTGAACCCAGGTCTTCATGTATGCTAGGCAAACACTTTAACCACTAGGCCAAACTCCCAGCCCCTCGCTACATATTTTTAAGAGAGGATTTTACTTCTTGCCAGGGTACTTAGTTACTGGGATGACCAACACACCCCACCATTGAGATGGAATTTCATGACCTTTTCTGTCCAAGCTGCCCTGTAACCATGATTCTCACAATCCTAGCTCCCCATATAGTTTAGGATGACTGGCAGATGGAACTATGCCCAGCTTTATATCCTGTTCTTGAAGATGAATCATTGTTCTCAGAAAAGAGGATGATACATGATGACATTTAAGCTATCTTGATTTACATTTATAGATGTAGGTTTACTTCCTATGACTTTGCATGTAGCCTCCATGCTAGTTAGTCTTCATTTATTAACAATTCTCCAAAAGAGAATTTGCAGCTAAAGAAAATTACTATGGATTGAAGAATTAAATCTAGCAATGCAGTACTTTTTCTGAGACAATATAAGAGGCTGCCTGATGAGCCTGTGATTTTTTTTGTCATAATACTTTTTGAGTATAGGTGAAAACGGGGTAGAAAGAATTGAAACATATGACATAGAAGTTGGAATAGAAAACTTCTGAGATCCCTTACTGATCTTTTCCTTTTAATTCTAAGCTCAAAAGGACATAAGTACCATTTTATCATCATGAAGCTACTTTGCCTTAATAGTAATTTTCATTAGTATAACTCTTTAAAGTTTATACATGCTTTCTTACAAGATCTCATTTTTATTAAAGAATTTACATCATGTTTCAAATGACATGTTTAACAAACAAGTATTCAAGAAGGGAATCTATGAAATTCTTCATTTTTGCATTAAATAATAACCTTTGGGTAGACAGGGCAGATATCCTCACTTTGACCACATCATAAGGTGATAGGTTGAAAAATTCTGAATTGGTTATTTAAGATCATAAAGCTTAAAGGTAGCTATGGCCCTATCAAAAGTTCACTGTGCTTTCTATGGTACCTGTTTGACTTAAAAGTAAATTAGAAGTTGTGTTTCTTTTGCTTGCATATATTAAACATTGCAAGGAGCAGATGGTTCTCAAACTGTATTCCCACGGCAAATATAAGTATAGCTCAAGTTAGACCAAGTTCTAAAAGCTAAATCCTAATAGGTAGCCATTAAGCAGATCTGTGTTATAGAGAAGTTATACTTCAAACTACTCAGTGAATAATGGTTCCATTCACTAAGATAGAAAATAAAGGAGAGGTAGCAGATTGATGGGCCATGGGTAAAGTATTTGAATTTTGAACATAGTAAAAAAAAAAGTAATTCACATTTACCAAGTGTGTAGTATGCCAAGTACTCATGGTTTTCTATCATTTATATCATTTTGTCTTCACAATAAACCTCTGAAGATAAGACTTCTTTCAGTTTCCATTTAGAAGGAAACTAAAACTTAATAACCTGTCAAAAAAATAACCTGTCACAGGCATCATAATCAGTAGTGGTAAGAACAGGTTGGGTTTGTTTTTGTTGATTATTTTTGCTAGTCCTGGGCCTTGAACTCTGGGCTTGGGCACGGTCTTTGGACACTTTTTGCTCAAGGCTAGTGCTCTGCCACTTGGGCAACAGCACCACTTCCAGCTTTTTCTGTGATTGTGGTACTGAGGAATCGAATCTAGGGCCTTGTGCATGCTGGTCAAGCACTCTACCACTAGACTACGCTTCCAGCCCCAAGAACAGGATTTGGGAGTGACACTGTCCAAGAAAGAAATATGCTCTTTACCTGACTTATATAACAGTATCCCCTCTGTACATAATCTTTACAATAAGAAAAATATTTTTAAAAAGAATAGAATTTTGAAGCTACATGTGAATCTCCAGTGTCGGCATTCCTTTTTTGTAAATTTTATTTTATTGTCAAATTGATGTATACAGGGGTTACAGTTACATTTGTAAGGTATTAAGTACATTACTTCTGGTTATTACCTTTTCACATGTTTTTCTCCTACTTTCCCTCCCCCTCCTTTTTTATGGTGTCCTGGGGCTTGAATTAAGGACCTGGGTGCTATCTTGAGCTTTTGTTGCTCAAGGATAGCATGCTTGAGCCACAGCTCCTCTTTTGGCTTTTTCATGGTTAATTGGAGGTAAGAGTCTCACAAACTTTTCTTCCCAGAATGGCTTTGAACCACAATCCTCAGATCTCAGCCTCCTGAGCTAGGATTACAGTCATGAGCCATCCTTGCCCAGACAAAGTCAGCATTTCTAAGTGCTACTTTAAAATTTCTTTGGGGTATGGGACCAAAAACAATCACTAATCAGTTAAATACTGATTGGGTATGGAACTACAAACAACCACTAGTCAGTTAAACACTGATTTAGCCTTTAGGAGAAGCATCCTAGAAATAGTTCAGCTATCCATACAATAGAACAGGCAATATTATAGGTTCCGATAATATCTTTGTGGGGGAAAAATGATTTTATACCTGTTTGCTGCATTTGGCACTATTTCTATACTTTGTGGTGTTATGTAGACCATCCCCAACCTAGTAACATCCTCTATGAATGGGTAAAAATGAAAGATACCCTTTGTGTAGGTCAGTAGATCTTCTAGGATGAGGACCATGTTTTATTTGCCTTATGTGGTGTATGGAGTGGTGTGAGGCTGCCTTTTACTTCCCAGTTACAATGCTCCAAAAATGATGAGCTTAGATACTTGTGTACTTGTTGAAGTAACAGATAGGTAGGGAGCCATTCCTTTATTCCAGTAGTGGGTGAAGATGAAAGAAAACCCTATGTATTCCTGACTTCTGGGTTGGGTACGAGACAGAATCTTACAATGTAGTCCAGTTAGGCCTTTAACGTGCAATTTTTATGCCTCAGCTTCACCAGGGCTGCACCACCATGTGCAAATTTACCAAATTGGTTGTCAATATTGTAGGCACATTAGAAATTTCAAATAAGCAGACAAAAATCTTAAATTGTGTAAAATCTCTACCACTTAGAGATAGCCATTTATTAACATTTTGGTGTATATATCCTTCCAGAGTTTTTCCCATACAAATATATACATTGAAACATGTATATATTTGTCTAAAATGGGATCATACAATTCATATTGTTTTGTAAACTGCTTTTTTCACTTATTACATGTGACTGTCTTTCCATGTCAATAAATTTACATCTTTATCATCATTTTAATAACCACGTAGTATTCCATAATATGGATGTACCATAATATATTTAACTAGTTCTCTATTGTTAGGAATTTAAGTCTCCAATTTGGAGTTCTTTTGGAAAAATGGTGAGCATTGTTGTGTATACATCCTCGTACACTTGCCCATTTAAAAAACAAAGTAGAATTCATGGGACATTCCAAAATTTTATCTAGTAGTTGTTCTACTTACTTTTTAATACAGAATCAAATTGTCTTCCTGAAAGGTTGTGCTGATTTATATTTTCTCTAACAGTAACTCCAAGGTACTCTTTTTCCTTTGCCCATGTTAGCACACCAAGTATTTATTTTGTAAACCATTGCCAGTTTGAAGGGCAAGAAGTATCTTTGGGTTAAATGCATTTCTCTGATTGGTACTAAGGCTGAACTCTTTTTTCCTTTATTGCTCATTTCTGTTGAGGTTCATCGTTTTTTCTTACAGGTTTGTAAAACAAGCTCTTTATGTATCAAGGATACCAACTCTTTGTCATGTTGCTTTACTTTTTTGTAATCAGTTTGTCTTTTATATTTTTTGTGTGTCTGGCAGCAGAAATTTTAAACTTTTATGGATTGAATTGTCATTTTTTTCTTTATGATTTCTACCGTCCTTCATGGTTATTATTCATCTATATTCTAATGCTTACATAATTTTATTTTAGACATTTAAATGTTTAACCCATCTGGAATTTATTTTGATGTAGAGATTAACTTTAATTTTCCCTGAAATAATTAATCAGAAAAACTGATTAATTATTAATGGAATTGTTTTGCACTACAAAGTGTTGTAAATGTTTGTTGAGGCTTAGCTAAGACCATTTGTAATGCATTTAACTATTCAAATAAACTCAAGAGCTCACCTGTAAAGGTAATCATCATTTATTATTTCCATGAAAAATGTTTTATGGTTTTAAATAATTGCATATAACTTTTTGAAGCACAACCTGTTACAAATTTGCAAGTGCCTTCTTACATGATGGTTCTTCGCTTTATTTAGAGCCCTTTAAGGGTGAAAATATTCCTGAATGACATTTTGTCTGCCTTCATGTTCTTTTGATGTATACTGTGTTCTGCTAACTTTCTATTTGCTATGCTTTTCACAGAATGGACAGCAAATTATGGATGAACCTATGGGAGAGGAGGAGATTAATCCACAAACTGTAAGTAAAATACAGTATCACAAAGGATAGAGACAAATCAGATACCATAAAATTACTCTTATTTTTAAACTGAGCAGAATAATTACTTTATAATATTAGAAACTTGTCACCAATTGTCATGATTCGTGCCTTTTTATCCATAGCTTCTCAGGAGCTGGAGATTAGGAAGATCACTGTTCAAGGCCAGCCTAGGCAAAAACTGTTCATGAGATTTCCATCTCTTTTAGCTAGGTGTGGTATTCACATCTGTAATTTAAGCTATGCAGGAGATACAGGTAGGCTTGCTGTAGTCCTAGGTCAGCTCTGGGAAAAAGCTTACCAGCCTATCTGGAAATTATTAAAGCAACTAGAAGCATAGTTTAAGTAGAGTAACCTCTCTAGCAAGTGTAGAACCCTAAGTTCAAGTCCCAGGGCTATCCAAAAAGGAAACAAAACTAAAGCATAATGAGCTCAAATGGTAGAGTACCTAGTAAGCATGGAACCCTGAATTCAAACCCTACACTTCCAAAAAAGAATGCATGTATATTCCTGAATATGCTAATAACCATTCAATAAAACTGTTTGTTAAGATTGATTTTAAAATGCTAACACAATGGAAAGTTGAAGCAAAAAGACCACAAATTTGAGGCCAGCCTGGGCTACATAAAAGTATCTATCTTCTTGTTCAACTCTGTCCTTTTCCCTCCCTCATATATATAATTTTATAGAAATTTTTAACATAGAGAGTGAATATTAACCATTCCCACACCTCTATGGGTTTTTTGTTTGTTTGTTTTGGGTCATTCATGGGGCTTAAACTCTGGACCTGGGCATTATCCCTGTGCTCTTCAGCTCAGGGCTACCACCCTACCCCTGGAGCAACAACACCATTTCAGGTTTTCTAGGGGTTAATTAGAGATAAGAGTCTCAGGGACTTTATTGCCTGGGATGGCTTTGAACTGTGGTCCTCAGATCTCAATCTCCCGAGTAGCTAGGATTACAGGCATGAGTCACCACTCCTGGCTCCCTCATCTCTTTTATTCACTCCTGAATCACTAGTATCTATTACATTATAAACATTCATTGATATATATATATATATATATATATATATATATATATCTGACATTTAATGCCATTTTCCCTTTTTGTTTTTGTTTTTGTTTTGTTTTCCCTTATTTTCATAAGTGTACATTTCAGTATAATATAACCTTAGAAGATGTGTTGGACTATAAACTATTAACATTTACATCTTAATGGGAATTACCACAAAGTCTATAAAATTAGACCTACCAAAAAGATTGTAAAAATTTCAGCACATGCCAGGTGCAGTGGCTTATGCCTATAATCCTAGATACTCAGGAGGTTGAGATCTGAGGATCACAGTTCAAAGCCAGCTGGCGTACTAAAAAGTCCATGAGTCTCTTATCTCCAATTAATCACCAGAAAACCAGAAGTGGCACTGTAGCTCAAGAGTAAGGTGGTAGTCTTGAGCTGAAGAGCTCTGGGACAGTGCCCAGGCACAGAGTGCAAGCTCCATGACCGACCAGAAAAAGAAAAAAGAAAAACTTCAGTACATGTGCTATTCAACCATTCCTTGTATGTTACCAAAAAATATTTTATTTGAATCACTGAAAATATTAATACTTCATCATTTTAATTTGCATCCTGTTTGAATATTAGAAAGATTAAATATTCACATATTATGGGTGCTTTGATTTATTTTTATTTTTAATGTATTTTTTGAAAAGTGATGAACAGGGGGGCTACAGTTACATCACTATAGTAATGAGTACATTTGTTTTTAAACATTATTACCCCATCCCTCATTTTCTCCCTCTTACCCCTCCCTACTCATCTCTTCCACACACTGTTCATATCCAACATAGTGTCAAGTGAGTATCAATGTTGCATTAGTTTATCCTGCTATTTCTGTGGTTCCCTTTCATTTCCACATATCATCCAATTTTCTGTTGAATTGCTTCTCTTGTTGTTTTGTACAATCTCTGAATATATTCTAGTTATGGGTCTTCCAAAATTTTATCTCTAAACATTGCATTATGTATTTATACAGAAATAATATTAAACATATTTAGCTTCTGGAATTCTTCCTTATTTTCCGTTTTTCTTATTTATTTATTTATTTATTGACAAGGAAGAGATCCATGTTTTGCTTAGAATGTCCTCTTGTAAAAAATTTGCATGATTACTTAATATTTCTTGGGGATTTTATTGTGGTGGTTTATTATCTTTTGTTTTTTCATTTACATCTTTAGAGATGTACATCTTTGACAGATAGAATACAGGTATGAGGTAGAGGTAGAGTACTTTCCTAGCAAGTACAGAACCCAAGGTTCAAGCCAAAAAGGTAGGGTTCTAGGCTAGGACTGTGGACTAGTGGTAGAGTGTTCGCTTAGCATGCTTGAAGTCCTGAGTTCGATTTCCTCTCTACCACATACACAGAAAAAGCCAGAAGTGGTGCTGTGGCTCAAGTGGTAGAGCACTAGTCTTGAGGAAACTTAAGAACAGTGCCCAGGCCCTGAGTTCAAGTCCCATGATTGGCAACAAAAACATGGTAAGGGTTCTGTACTTGCTAGAGGAGTACTCTACCTCTACCTCATAGCTGCATAGCCTGAATTACAGATGTGCATCATCATGCCTGGTTAAAAAAGATGGGAATCTCATTATTAGTTTTTGCCTACAGTGGCCTTGAACTGCAGTCTTCCTGATCTCCACCTCCTGAGTAGCTATGGATGATGGGCATAAACCGTGATAATGGCATTTTTAGTAGAAATCTTACTTTTTTCCGAGTCGATCAACTGTTGTCTATTGCACAAACAAAATCCATTCTTTCTTTATTCAGTTGAAATAACTTTTATTTTAAATTGTTTTCTAATCCCTGTGTAAGATTCCCAGAGCTACCTTAAGAAATTACCACCAGCAGCCGGGAGTTTGGCCTAGTGGTAGAGTGCTTGCCTAGCATGCACGAAAACCCTGGTTCGATTCCTCCGTACCACATGCATAGAAAAAAGCTGGAAGTGGTGCTGAGGCTCAAGTGGTAGAGCTCTAGCCTTGAGAAAGCCCAAAGACAGTGCTCAGGCCCTGAGCTCAAGCCCAGGACTGGCAAAAAAAAGAAAAGAAAAATTATCACCAAGTGGAAGACTTAAAACAATAAAAGATTATTCTCTCACTGTTTTAGAAGCTAAATGTCTGAACGTAACGTTTCTACAGAACTGTGTTCTCTGGCATATCTAGCAGCAGGTCCTTCTTTACGTATTCCAGTCTCTGATGGTTGCCAGGTAGTACTCCCTGGCTTATAGACATATCACTCCAATTCCTACCTCAGTCATTACATAGTATTCTGTTCCTGTGTCTCTGTCTCCAAATTTCTTTTCATAAGGACATCAGTCATTGGATTATAGCCCCAGCATCCTACACAGAATAATCTCATTTAATTACATTTTCAATGACTGTATTTAAAATAAGGTCCCATTAGCCTGTAGTAGAGACTTGAACTTGGCCTATTTGAATGACAGCTTAACCTTAATCCCCTTGAATATTTCAATGTTATATACTTTTTCAGTTTCCACAACTTTACAATATATTCTAGTCAATCTCCCTTCACCCTGCATTGAATTTTCTAGATGAATTGAACAGTCTACTTTAAAATGATTGTGTGTGTGTGTATGTGTATGACAGAGAGAGAAAAAGAGAGAGAGAGCACGCATATTCTGTTAGCTTTTCAACATCTTGGAAAAGTTCATTTTTCAGAAATTAAATTATCCAATATAGAAAAATAAGGTCATTTTACTCACCTTAAAACCCTTCAATATTTTTTATACCAGTCCTGGGGCTTGAACTCAGGGCCTGAACACTGTCCTTGAGCTTTCCTCAAGGTTAGAGCTCTACCATTTGAGCCAAGCATCACTTTTGGTTCTTCTATGTATGTGGTACCGAGGAATTGAACCCTGGTCTTTGTGCATGCTAGGCAAGCACTCTAACACTAAGCCAAACTCCCGGCCCCCTTCAGTATTTTTTTTTGGTCAGTCATGGGACTTGAACTCTGGGTCTGGGCATTGTCAAGGCTACCAACCTACCCCTTGATTCACGGCACCACTTCCCCTTCAGTATTTTTGTAGTTCCAGTCTAAACTCACAATGTGACCTACCTTTGCATACTTTTCTCCATATCCTTCTTAGCCCCACACACCTGCCCTTAAGTCACTCACTCGGATGTATCAGTTTCTCTTTTTGCTTCTATGTTTTCACAGATCATGTTTCCTCCTTATATTTCTTTTCCCTGATCATCTCCTTCCACTTAACTCCTGATCATATTTCAGATGTAACTTAGGTATCATTTCAACTGAAATATCTTCCCAACACAAGTTAGCACTTTCACTTAGATGTTGAATTAAGCATTTTTCTTTTGTGCTGCCATATCTGCCTTTGTATACCTGAAAAAGTATTAAGAGTCCTAGAGCCTGGTACTTCCTTTGGGTTTGATATATATTCCTATCCTTCCCAAACCTTTTGAGCCATTATTTTCTTCATTGATCTATAATATATATTTACATGGAAGCAAATGTAAAAACAATAAGTATTAATAATTATTTTCCTACCACTGGCTGCCTTCTTTTATAATTCCTTTGAAAGGAAAAATCTGCTTTCTCCAGCCTGAAGTTAAAGTATTTTTCCATTCTATTGTTAAATGACTTGTATTTTCTCTTATGCATTTGTAACATTTGCATCTGGGACAAAATTGCATTCTGTAAACAAGATAGACTGCTCTAGGGAATAAGATATGAGCAATGTGGGTTTGATTGTTAAGTCGTTCTAGATTTTATGAATTAGCTTTATACATGAAACAAAAAGCTTAGTATTTAATTTTTCTTTTTTTGCCAGCCCTAGGGCTTAAACTCAGGGCTAAGCTCTGTTCTTGGGCTTTTCTCAAGGCTAGCGCTCTACCACTTGAGCCATAGCACCACTTCTTGCTTTTTCTTTGTTTGTGGTACCAAGGAATTAAACCCAAGTTTTCGTGCATGCTAGGCAAGCATTATACCACTGAGCCACACTCCTGGCCCCAGTATTTAATTTTTCTTTATTGGTATTAAACCCACACGATAGTCACAATTTATGTTATCTATACATATTTTTTTCTACTACTGGGCTTGAATTCAGGGCCTAGGCACTATCCCTTGAGCTTTTTCAGCTGATGGCTAGTGCTCTACCACTTGAATCACAGCTCTACTTCTAGCTGTTTTTGGTGATTAATTGGAGATAAAAGTCTCCTGGACTTTCCTGCCTGGGCTACCTTTGAACTGTGATCCTCAGATCTTAGCCTCCTGAGTAGCTAGTATTATAGGTGCCTAGCAAATACGCATGTTTTGGTGAAGACAAGAGATAGTAGAGGGGGTAAAGAAAAATGTGTGGAAAAAATGGAGTCCCTTAATAATCCAATCATCTACTGCACCTAAACTCTACCCTCTTACCTACAAACTTTTATGTAGGCAGAAAAAGCAGGTTTTGTTTGAGTCACCGCATTGCATTCTGAGGTCCTTTAAATGAGAAAATATGCCAGGCACTGGTAGATTATACCTGTAATCCTAGCTACTCAGGAGGCTGAAATCGGACGATCACAGTTCAAAGCAATTCAGCCAGAATCCATGGGACTCCTATCTCCCATTAACCAGCAAAAAGCTGGAAGTAGAGCTGTGGCTCAAGTGTTAGAGCACTAGCCTTGAGCACAAAACTCAGGAACAGCACCCAAGCCCTGAGTTCAACCGCAAGACTGACAAATGTGTGCGTGGGCGCACACATGTGTGTACACACACATACACACACACCAAGACTACATAGACAATGGCCTGCTTTGCTCAGATCCTCCTAAGTCATGTTGGAGATGTTAGCAGTAGTTTCATCCATCTTTCATGCATGATTATTCCAGCTATTGTTCCTTAATTATATAAGGTTACTTGACCCTTCATAATACTCAGGGAATTTTTACCTGTGTATATGTTGGTACTAGGGCTTGAACCCAAGCCCTTGTAAGCTGTGAGCTTATTTCCTCATAGCAGGTGCTTTACCACTTAAGCCACAACCCCAATCTGACTTTTTTTGTTGGTTAATTGGAGCCGTAGTTTCATGGACTTCTGTCTGGGACGGTTTGGAATTATGATCTTCCAGGTCTCAGCCTCCTGAGTAGCTAGGGTTATAAGCATGAGTCATCAGCACTTGGCATTTATCTACTTGTTTTTATCTCATTTCCTTGAAGGTTCTCTTAAGCTGTTTTAAAAAGCATCTGACCACAGTTCCTTCATCTAGAAAATGAGCTTATTGTTCTTGCTGTTTCCTTTTCTTTTCCTTTTTCCTTTGCTTGGGCTGGGAATTCTAGCCAGGGCCTCACACGTTAAACATACACTCAATCACTAAGCTACATCCTTAACCTATGTGTTAAACATACACTCAATCACTAAGCTACATCCTTAACCTATGTTCTTACAGTTTTCTAGTACCCCTCCAGGTTTTAAAAATTCTTATAGGTTCTATAGATTAACATCTGAGATTTTTATGGTTAAATCAACATTAAGTGGATCATTTTCTCTCAGCTCTTAAAGCTGTTGGTCCTTTGGCTATTTGTTTAAGTTCCACTATTATGATGGTCTTGAGTATTAGTGGCTCACGCCTGTAGTCCCAATTCCTCCGGAAACTGAGATCTGAGGATCATGGTTCAGAGCCAATCCAGACACAAAAGTTTGGAAGACTCTTACCTCCAATTAACCACCAAAAAGCCATTAATGGAACTTTGGCTCAAATGGCATATACAGCTAGCCTAAACCAAAAACTTCACAAATAGTAACCACGCCCTGATTCACTTCTAGCCCTAAGATAGGTACCAAAATTTTTTTTGTCGATCTGGTGTTTGAGCTCTGGATGTGGGTGCTGTCCCTGAGCTCTTCAGCTCAAGGCTACTTCCCTACACCTTGAGCACAGCACCACTTCCTGGTTTCTAGTGATTAATTGGAGATAAGAAGAGTCTCATGACTTTTTCGTGCCCCAGCCGGCTTTGAACCACAATCCTCAAATCTCAACCTCCTGAGTAGCTAGGATTACAGGTGTAAGCAACTCCATCCAGCTAAAAGTATTTTTCAAACCAAAAACCAAAATAATTTTGAAGAACTTCTGAGGGACATGGGTCAAATGATAAAAGTACCTGCCTAACAAGTTTAAGGCCTTAATTCAAAACTGTTCCCCTAGAAAGAAAGAAAAGAAAGGAAGGGAAAAAAAGCAGAACTTGTATAAAATATTAATGGATAAAATAGATGGTTATGATTATTTGACACCTGCTTTTGTAGGTTGTCTTCTCATTTAGACTTTAGCCATCGGGAATGAAATTTAAGCTATGGGCCTCAGTCTATAACTTGGTTGATAAATGTTTGTAACCCAAGGAAATTTAAATATAATTTACTTTCATTTAGGATGGGAAGAATTTGTCTTTAAATCACACTTGAAAATATTTTTGTGTGTGGTCTTCATTTTCTGTGTATAGTTGTGAAATTCTCCCTTATTGACAGGAAACAGTAGCATGTCTATATATAACCTTACATTCAACTTGAGACCATATCTGGAATGTGTATATAAACATTACAAAGGGTAAACTTCCACATGTGCCTCAGCAACTTTTCTTACTTTAATAGTGTTGACTAGTTTTAGCTGCTTTATACATATAGTTAAGAAATGTTGGCATTTCTCATGATTCTAAAATAAGGACATTCATTTTACTGGTTGTGAAAGTTGTCTGGACTTCTGGGAACAAAGAAGAGAACATTTCAACAGGATTTGGTTATCAGAAAATCTGTTGTGGTTTCCTGTTCTGGCCTCCCTACCTATCAGCTGCACTAGTGCCCCTATTGGCAGATTTCTCCTTTCTTTTACCACAGGAAAAGTGTCCAGCCTCTTTTTTTCTAGCATTTTCAGGACCCGCCTGACAGGAAATTTTCTAATTGCCGGAACAGCTGGTAGGAGAAAACTTGCAGGCACTTGGCCTTCCTATTCTAACTTAAGCTTTACCCTCAGAAATTCTGTTATCAACATGGTTTCATAGCCATGTTTAAGTTTTTGTCTTTTCGTGTTCGCTCTATACAGGTAAGTTTACTTCTTTTAAAGAAGAGAATGTTTTTAGATGGAGCTAAGTATTGTTAAGCTAATTTAATAACTTCGATTTTATATATTCTTTTTTTAAAAACTTGACATTTCAAAAAGTTTTTTATAGAACTTTTAAGAATATTTACTAAAAGTGAGCTAGTTATACTATACTGTTCAACTTTGTGTATTTTTAGTTAACTTATTTGTATATTTAGTTTTGTGCTAGAGTAATTTGAAATTTTATAACAAAAATTACTTTTACTCCCAGTATTAAACCAAGAATGAACAGAGTTGAAAATTTAACGATACATAGGAGAATGTGTTATTTTAAGCAATCAAAAACTTAAAATCAGATATCTGTTAAAAATTTTTGTAAAAACTTGAACGATTCTAAATACTTCTGTTTCAGTAACTTTAAGGAACTAATTTTATCTAATTTAGAGTGTGCACAATTTTCAGAGTCACCATGTCAATTTAGTAGATGGTTTTGCATTGTATTTAAAATTCTGCCAAAATCAGTCTTATATTTTTCTATGAGAATTGTGTTGTGCTGCTGCCTTTAAAGAAAATTTCATTTGATAAGATTTTGAATTGGAAGAAAACTGCTCATGGCCACCACAATTGAGACTGTTGATCTGAAGACCAGCAGTGAAATTTTCTTAGACATATACACAGCTGGCTTGTTTGTCTTAAAGAATTTAGTTACAAATGTAAAGTACTGAGTACATTTATTATTTCACTTGCAAATGAAGGAAACTGTAATCTAGAATAAATTAGAATGTAGTTTTTCTCAATAGCTTGAATAACTAGCCTAATTTTGTATCATTGCCAAATTTTACGGCTCTTGACCACATAAAAACTAAAAGTTAATTTATCTTTTTTCAAATTAAAAACTAGATATCCATAAGGAAATGATGCTTTAATTTCTTTAACTTTTAAGAGGTAAAAACATTTTTTTTCATTTGTAACATCTCTTTTATGTTACCAAAAAATGGTTGCATATCCATGGTTCTAAAATCCTTTCTATCAATATTACCAAAGAATGTTTAAATATTTTACTCCCAAGATTTAACTGTGTTTTTTTGGCATTTAAAACAATTTAGAAAATACAAATGCCTCAAGACCACACTTCCTGACTCGAGGGAGGGGAGGAAAAAGGAAATCATGTATACAAGGCAGGGCATAATGCCAAAGGTTGAATCATTCTTTAAAATCGGTATCCCAGGCCGGGAGTTTGGCCTAGTGGTAGCATGCTTGCCTAGCATGCATGAAGACCTGGGTTCGATTACTCGGTAGCACATACATAGAAAAAAGCCGGAAATGGTGCTGAGGCTCAAGTGGTAAAGCTCTAGCCTTGAAAAAGTCCAAGGACAGTGCTCAGGCCCTGAGCTCAAACCCAGGACTGGCAAAAAAAAAATCAGTATCCCTCATTTTGTTTCCTTAATGTTAGTATGTTGCACTATTAAGGATTTTTTTTACTCAAGCAAACAACACTAATTGCAGTTCCTTTAGTCCCTTTTACATGTAAAGATCCAAATTATGTTTTCCCCTCACAGCTTGAAAAGGAAGTATTAGGTTAATGGTTTTCCCTGATTAACAAGTTAAACTTTAAACACAATTTTTTGTTGTTGTCGTTGTTGTTTTGGTTGCAGGGCTTAAACTCTGGGCCTGGGCATTGTCCCTGAGCTCTTTAAGGATAGCGTTCTACTACTTTGAGCTACAGCACCACTTCGGAACATGACAGATTGTAATTACAGATTCACTGCCAGCCTCAAAATTTTGTCTGTAATGGGATCTTTACTTATCAAATAAACAGACTGTAAAAATAACAGTATAAGTTTATAACTATATCTTAAATACACGGTGTTTTGTGATAATGAGTAGACAAATAATATAACTAAGGTTGTGCTAGACAAGGTAAAATACCTGAGCTATGTATAGCAATTAGAACACAATATGACTTTATGTCTACACTCCACATTGTTGACAAAATTCTTTTTTTAATAAAATTATAGCTGTTTAATCATGTACTTTACAGGCACAAACACAATTTCACAAGCTGTCAAACTGTAGTTTTATGTTTTTAATGTAACAGATATATTTCAGAATGATTTAATGGCATATTTTTGTCATATACATATATGTCAGTTCCTGCTTGGTTTACTGGCATGTTGGAAATTTGCGTTCTTCATATTGGCTTCCAGGTATGCATTAGAAGAATATTGTTTAATTGCTACTTGTTGCCCAGGATTACCTAAGTATTAGTATTCTGACCTAGTTGAACTATAGATCTTTTCTAAAATACTCGTGGCCTTATAACCTAGTGGCATTAAGCACAATCTGAGCACTGAGATATGAAACAAAATATTTTGCAAGCTTATAATACATAAGTCAATAAAGAAGAGTTTATTTGATAAGTAAAAAAATAGATCTTACAAAATTTGAGCTTTAGAAGGAACAAAAATATTTAGAACAAAACCATAACAGTTTTAGAAGTCAACCAATGTCAAATTTGCCACACATTCACATTTTTTTGCCAGTCCTGGGGCTTGAACTCAGGGCCTGTTCTTGGACATTTTTGCTCAAGACTAGTGCTCTGCTACTTGAGGCACAGCTCCACTTCTGGCTTTTTCTGAGTATGTGGTGCTAAGGAATTGAACCTAGGGCTTCATGCATGCTAGGCAAGCACTCTACCACTAGGCTGCGCTCCTAACCCCTTGCCACCCATTTTGATTTTCTTTTCTCTTTCACCCCCAAGGAAGATTTTCTGTGTTCTCTGAAGCCCAGTTTAAAGAACATTTTTAAATGCTAATTTGAATCCTCAAAGAGATTTGTAATTATTGTGTTCATTTTTCAGGGAGAGGGTGAAGGTTGGAGGAAAATTCTTTAAAAAAGAAATTCAGCAAAGCCAGGCACCAGTAGCTTATGCCTGTAATCCTAGCTACTCAAGAGGCTGACATCTGAGGATCAAGGTTCAAAGCCAGCCGGGGCACTAAAGGACCTGAGACTCTTATCTCCAGTTAACCTCTAGAAAACCAGAAGTGGGGCTTGGCTCAAAGGGTAGGGCAGTAGCCGAAGAGCTCAGGGACAGCACACAGTCTGAGTTCAAGCCCATGACCCACAAAAAAAAATTACCAAGAGCTAGGCACTGATGGTTTGTGCCTAATCCTAGCTATTCAGGACCTGAAACTTGAGGGTTGTGGTTCAAAGCCAGCCCAAGCAGGAAAGTCTTATCTCTAACTTTGAAAAAGCCAGAAATGGAACTGTGGCTCAAGTGATAAAGTGCTAGCCTTGAGAAAGCTCCCAGATCCTGAGTTCAAGACCCGGGACCAAACCAACAACAACAAAAAATAGATGGAGGGAAACTGTCAGAAATGTTGGAATTCCCATAACGAGATTAAATAATTCAGGTCAATTAGATGATAAAATTCACAAAGCACCTAGTATTCTGAGACTAAGAAGATACTGAGTTCTTCAGTGTGGAGTTTCAGGGAAACAAGGACAAGAAACAGGTCACCAGACTGGCATCCTTTATCTCCAGTTGGTGGGGGGACATGGTATTGTCGGGGTCTGAACTTTGTGCTAGGTTTTCTGCCACTTGCCATGTGCCTGTCATTCATCTTAGGAACAACATTGGATACTAGAAGGCAGTAGGAAAGTGGCATCAAAGTTCTGATGCAAGATTATCCTCTGAAATTTGATAGCAAGCCACACTATACATATATGAGCCAAAATAATGACATTACAGATTTGCAATGTTCAGTTTTCATCCCTGTCACCTTTCTTAGCAAATTATAAGGGATAATTTAGAAAGGAGACATATAGAGAATTAAAAATGATAGGTTTATCCAGAAAAGCTAACCCAAGATAATTGGATTTGTAGCAAGCTACTAATCCTGGTGGGAGAATAAGAGAGGTTTCCAAGGTAGTAAGGGGCTCTCATAGAAATAGGAATTATGGGTTAAGGGCTACAAACAGATTAATGATCAAATTAACTTCTCTTTCTCCCTCAAGAATGATAAAGGACTGTTAGAAACCCGAAAAATAGGAAACTATATAGTCCAAATAAAAATCATTGGGAATTTAAGCATTTGATGAGAGAGAGAGAGAGAGACAGAGAGAGAGAGAGAGAGAGAGAGAGAGAGAGAGAGAGAGAGAGAGAGAGAGAGAGAGAGAGAGAGAATAAATTGTGTATACATGTATACACATGATCCAGTACAGAGTCTTGAACTCCAGGATTGAGCACTGCCCCTTACCTTTTCCACTCAAAGCCAATGCTCTACCACATGAGCCACAACTACATTTTTTGGCTTTTTTATGGTTAATTACAGATGAAAGTCTCATGGATTTTCCTGCCTGGCCTAGCTTTGAACCTCAATCCTCAGATCTCAGCATCTTGAATGGCTAGAATTATAGACATCAGCCATTGGCACCTAGCATGTTATTTTTGTAAGTTTCCTAGTGCCCTAGAAATCATTACTATGGGCTCATATAAACAGATTTAATATATTACCTTCAGTTGAACGATACATCATGGTAATGCTGTTGTATAGGCATTCAACTTTAGGATGAAGCTGTAGAGAATGCATGAAGTTTTGGTGTAGATTGTTGGATTTTAATTTAGTTTTCTTTTTTGATTGAGACAATGTCACTATGGGGTCAAGCTGGCCTTGAACTCTAGATGTACCTGCTTTTACTTTCCAAGTGTGTTGGGACCACAGGCATGTACCATCTCATCTGCCTGAGAGTTTCGTTTTGTTATTGTTAACAAAAATGTAAAATTATACCTAGCAGTAGCTTGAAGAAAATACCACTTAGCCACATCCTCATCCCTTTTCCTTTAATTTTTCATATAGGGTATTGTGCATTCTTCCTGTGCCAGCCTAGAACCATGGTCTCCTATGTAGCTGAGATTATAAGTGTGCACCCTCATACTTGGCTTTTTTTTGTTCTTTACCTTCCTTCCTTTTTTTCTTTTTTTCTGCTCTTCTTTCCTTCCTTTTGTCTTTTCTCTTCATTTCATTTTTTTTCTTTCTTGAAGGTGATACTAGGATTTGCACTCTGGGCCTTGTGCTTGCTAGGCTTTACCACTTGAGCCAGGCCTTCTGTCCTGTCTTACACTTTAAGATAGGTTCTTATTAATTTTTTGCCTGGACAATCCTCTACTACTGTCCTCCTATCTCATTGTCCCAGGAGGTAGGATTGCAAGCATGAACTACCATTCCCAGCCAAAATTTAGATACTTTCTTAAACAGCTGTATTTAGGGAAGAACCTTACTTCTTCATCCTGGAATATTTTTCAGTCCCTGCCCCCAATAAACTTTTTTTTAATATATAGTATTTGCCCCATGCCGGAGGACAATATAACTCAAATTTCTTACTTTCAGATTTCTGTTCATCCTTTCCCCCTCTTACGTATTCTGATTATCTCCAATAGACTAAAAACTTGAAAATACTGCTAATATCCTTAAAAAACTAATATGACTTATCAATTGGGATGGTATATATATATCTGTCTAATGTTTAACTTGAAAGTATATTTGCTTGGCATGTTTTCTACTCAGTAAAGAGTAGTTTTATAGATTGGTTGGTATAGGGGCTTCTAATATGTCATAGTATATTACGATTGTTTAATCTCTAGTGGGAGACTGTAGCTCTCACTAAATTTGTTTTCTTCCCTTATATTTACTTCAACAGGAAGAAGGCAGTATCAAAGAAATTGCGATCACACATCATGTAAAGGAAGGACATGAAAAGGCAGATCCTTCCCAGTTTGAACTTCTGAAAGTATTAGGGCAGGGATCATTTGGAAAGGTAAGTCATGCATGTTTTCTTTTTTAAAAGCTCATAGATGTTTCATAGAAGTAAAAACTAGAATAGTAGTCACTAAAGAATAGGAATGATAAGGCCTTGCAAAGCTAGATAATGGGAAACCAAAACACAATTACACAGAAATAATATCTAATGTTGCTCAGTATAGTAGTGTGATTATATCTCAAAATTTTATGATGTACCTTATTAAGAGTTAGAAGGGAGGAATTTGAGGCTTCCCAGCACACACACAAAAAAAAGACATATTTTTTGACACAGGGTCTCACTATGTGATCCAGACTGGACTCAAATTCACAGTCTTTCTTTCTTAGCATCAGAATACCAGGATTGTAGGCATATAGCATCAGACGTAGCTACAAATATTTAAACAGAAGGGAATGCTAATTTAAATGCTAATGCTAACTTGATTTGGTAATTATACTATACATTATATACATGTATCAAATTATCACATTACCACATAAGTGTGTAGAATTATAATGTATCCATTAAAATGCATGTGCATATATATGTACTGTAAAGGAAGAGGCGTAAAATAAGGTTTAGATTAAAAGATATAAGCGAAAAAAGATCTTGGGATAATTTAGTTGATTTTTGGAGTTATGTATATACGTGTATATATATTTCCTCACATGGAAAGTTGAAGTATTTATGAAATGTCACAGAATCTACCTACCAGTAGTTTGCTATATTTTTATAGCTCTATTAGTAATTGTGGAAAAATGAATAAAGTTATTCAAAAGTACATTGGAAGAGCCAGGAGTTTGGCCTAGTGGTAGAGTGCTTTGCCTAGCATGCACGAAGACCTGGGTTCGATTCCTCGGTACCACATACATAGAAAAAAGCCAGAAGTGGTGCTGAGGCTCAAGTGCTATAGCTGTAGCCTTAAGAAAACCCAAGGACAGTTCTCAGGAGCTGAGCTCAAGCCCAGGACTGGCAAAAAAAAAAAGTACATTGGAAATTTTAAGAAATTAGAAGTATTTACTTAATATTCATTTTATGTTTACAACTACATGACCTCTTTAGTCATGCTTTTTAAATGATTAAAATTCACATGATTGTCTATATATTGGCCTCTTTTCTAGTCCCTGTGTAGATTGAAAATGAGTGCAAAGCCAGGCACTGGTGGCTCACACCCACCCATAATCCTAGCTGCTCAGGAGACTAAGAAGGTTTGAAGTCAGTCCAGGCAGACAAATATGAGTCTTATCTCCAGAAAAAGTCAAAACTGGAGGAAGGGCTCAGTGGTAGAGCTTTAGCCATGAGTGGGTAAAAGCTTAACAAGAGCTTGAGGCTCTGAGTTCAAGCATGGAAAAAAGAATGTAAAGTTTTTATTCTATAACATCTGTAGGGCATAGGGATCTTTTTTTGGGAGGGGGGACTGGGAGATGGTTAGTTTTTGAGACAGGGTCTCATTATTTATAGCATTAACTGGCTTATCAAAAATGTTTTCTAAACCATACACTAGTGGTTCACACCTGTAATCTTAGCTACTCAGGAGTCTAATAGCTGAAGATTACGGTTCCAATCCAATCCAGGCAGGAAAGGCATTACAGTTACATGATAAGGTAATGAGTTCATTTCTATATGAATAGTGTTACCTCTTCCACTTTCTCCCACTTCCCCCCCCAAGTCCCCTCTTCCTCCCTCATGTGAGATTCTTTTCTCCAATAAACTACTCAGAAAAATCCAGAAGTACATCTGTGGTTCTAGTGGAAGAGTGCTAGCCTTGGAGCAAAAAAAAACAACCTTAGGGAGAGTACCCAGGCACTGAGTTCAAGCCCTGGGATGGTAGCATGCACCATAGTCAGTTTTCTTCAAACAGTCCTTAGCCCCCTTCTGAATACCACCGGGGCATTTTTTACTCCATTTTGAGAAGTATAACATTATAATTCTAGACCTGTTTTCAGCAAGAGGAAAATTCAGAGCATGTATTCTACTTTGCCAGTGCAGTAATTCCCTAATACTTCTCTATAAGGAAACATTTAAAGATGTCATGTTTTACAAGCTTCAAAACAGCCCCAGCTTAACTCTCTTGTGTATTTTACTGAGACTATTAGCAATTCTTGAGTAACATAGATAATTTGTTATAGTTGTTAATGTCTTTCAAACCCAAAGCATGCTTTTAGTCCAAATATAGACTCAGTGGCCAGCAGAACATAATGGGTTTAAGTCTATCTTCTAAGCCAGATTTGAATTCCATTTTCTTCTATTTACTGTATGTTCTTCAGCACGTTATTTAACCTCTTGAAGCCCCATTTTCTTTCTTTAGCCAGTGATTAAATACTAAAGTTCCTTCATGTTTGATTTTAAGCTGCCATCTCCATGTACTTCCTACTAATTGATTGTTTCTGTGCTCCATCTTAATTGTAATTCACATACTGCTGATATAATGAATCCAATTAAATTATTCTTCTTAGCTCATAACTGTTTTGGTCTTTTGGTCGTGTGGCTTAAACTGGCCTAAGTGCTATCCCTGAGCTCGTCAACTCAAGGCTACCACCCTACCCCTGGGCTTGGGCGCTGTCCCTGAGCTCTTTAGCTGAGGGCTACCACCTTGCCCCTGGAGCCACAGCCTCACTTCCTGTTTTCTAGTGATTAATTGGAGATAAGAATCTTTAGCGAATGGTCTTGAACCTCCATCCTCAGATCTCAGCCTCCTGATTAGCTAGTATTACAAGATTACAGGCGTGAGCCACCGCTTCACTTAAGATCAGAGCACTCTTTATACAGCTACATTTTCGATTTGTTTGTCAGAAAGGCCGTAACCTCATTAGTCTAAGACCAAACTCTCAAGATCTTCCCTTATCCTCAAACCTATCCTATTTCATTTTTTTATTATGAATGGCATCCAGTTAAGCCAGAAACTTGGAAAGCCTTCTTGACATCGTTATTAAGTCCCTCTCAAACACACACACACACACACACATACACATGTGCGTGTGGCACACACACTGATCTATGACCAAGTCCTATTGATTTAATAGATTTCTTAAATAATGCTTTCTAGAATATGCTACCACTGTCTCCCTAGCCTATTGAAGGAATCTCTGAACTGGGTTTTCCCAAAGTTAAATTATTCTTACCTCAGTGTATTTTTTTACATGATAGTTTAAGATTTTAACCTCTTAACCTTTTAGTGACCTCCATTTGCTTTTATGATAAGGACAAATTCTTATAATAGCTAAGGAACCTCTCAGCGTATTCCCTAGTTACCTCTAAAACGTAAGCTTTATGTACTTTTCACTCTGTGTTCTGATCCCATTGGCCTTTTTTTTCTCAGGCAAGCTAGGCTTCTTTCCAGTAGAAAGCCTTTCTTCCTTATTTGCCGGAAATACCCTGCCCCACCCATCCCCTTCCTCAGCTGGTTAGCTTCTTTTGTACCTGTGATCTCAAAGAAATTTCCCTTCTGTCTTGCCTGGGTCATAATCCCTTGTTACACCCTTTCAACATCACATACCTCAGCTTTATAACCCTTAGCATAATTGCAATTTCCCCTCATAAAATTCTTTATTAGCTGTGTTCCCCACTAAACTCTATGTTCCATGAGTGCAAGAGCCATGCCTCAGCACTAACCAGTAGCACGGTGCCTACCATACAGTTCTGAAAAGAATTAAGGAGTGAGTAATAGCCCTGACCTCATAGGGTAGTGGTGAGAAATAATATAAAGCCAAACACATAATATCTGTTGTTAAATTATGTTATCATGTGACTCAATAAGCACAAATAGATGAGTTTATTTTTATGTGTTAGATTTAAAAGAACACAATATTTAAGTTCCTAGGAATTAACATGCTTCTCTTTTTATTTTTTTAGTGACTTCAATACCTTACTATAAATAACAAACATTAAAAATAGGGTGTCTCCTTTCTTACTCATCCTTAAAGGCCAATGGAAGCCAAGAAAACAGGGATGACCTGTCAGAGCTCAGAATAGCTTCATGGAGGAGTTAGAAAGGTCAGAAATGCTCTGGTGAGGAAAGTCAGGTGGCAGCTAGAACTCCTGCTGTTCAAGAATGCTGTGAGCAAAAAGCCCAGTAGTGGGTGGCTGGTCCAGATCTTATTCCCATACCAACACTGTGACACTAAGCAAATTGTTTAACTTCTCTAAGCCCTAATTTGGATAGCTATAAAATAGGCTTTGTTTCGTATGCCTACCTCCCAAAGTTGTCATGGTGATGTACTGTAATTGCTTGTTAAAATATTCTGCAAGTTAAGAAGTGCTGAAAAGTGTTTCGAAGGTGTTTTCAAGGAACTGCTGAAGAAAGTTTGGCATCCACAAGAATTTTTCTTATGGGAAAGGACCTGATAGAAGAATCTTAGCAAAGAAATTCAGATAAATCCTAATTATCGCCACTGAATTCAAGTTTATTTCTGCTTAAAAGTATTGATAATCTATGATTGCCTTTAACTGAACAGCAATCTACATTAGAAGCACATAAGAATACTCAGCTGGCTGTAATCCTAGCTACTCAGGAGGCTGAGATCTGAGGATCACAGTTCAAAGCCAGCCCAGCACTAAAGTATGTGAGACTCTTATCTCCAATTAATCTCTAGAAAATGGGAAGTAGGGGTGTGATTCAGGGCTAGAGCGGTAGTCTTGAGCTGAAGACCTCAGGGACTGTGCCGAGGCCCAGAGTTCAAGTCCCATGACCCATTAAAAAAAAGAAGACTTTTTTCTTCCTAGATTGTTCCCTATAATTTTCTGAAAGGAGCAAAAGGTTGGGGCTTGGTGAAGGTGGGGAAGACATGATTAGAGGAAAACAACATACATACTCTGCCTCAGGGTTTTTGCGTTAGTCGTGGTCCTTTTTACTTGATTCTTATTACCTTGGTTCCATTTCTTTAAATCAAGAAAACTCTTAACTTGCCCTAGAATCTAGTTCAGTAAATCATTTTGTGACTTCGGGCTGCCAGCCCTGGTATGCTAAGTCAGGAAATTGAGAATTTACTCTAAAATTAATTCTTGATTATAATTGCTTCCCTTCCACCTGTGGCAAATCAAATACAGGGTAGGAAAATTGAGTTGAAACTCATGTCCATTTAGCGGGTTTGTTTAAAGGTTTGGTCAAAAATACCGTGAAATAGTAAAAATGAGTAGGATTGTTTTAGACTTCAGACAGCATGACAATTAGTTATTTAGAGTTTATTTTGCATAAGTCCCACATTTTTTTTCAAAGCAGGCCAAAATATTTGAAAAATAAAGGTATTTAATAATATGCCTGGAAATTTATATTGAAGGTTTTGTGACAATTTGATTGTAAAAAATTAGGGAATGGCCAGGAGTTTGGCCTAGTGATAGAATGCTTGCCTAGCATTCCACGTTCGATTCCTCGGTACTACATATGGAGAAAGAGCCAGAAATGGTGCTGTGGTTTAAGTAGTAGAGCTCTAGCCTTGAGAAAGCCCAAGGACAATGCTCAGGCCCTGAGTTCAAGCCCTAGGACTGGCAAAAAAAAAGGGAAGTTGTATTCATATTAGATATTTATGACTAGTGTTTCGCTGTATAAATGTTTCGAAATGTTCCCAACAGTGACATTTCTATGAGTTTCCATATATAGATATGAACACCAGTGACTATATCAACAGAAAATTGTCAAGAGAAAGCCTTGTATAAGAATTTTGAGGTTGGGCCTGAGTAGCTCACATCTGTATTCCAAGCTATTCAGGAGGCTGAGATCTGGAGTATCCTAATTCAAAGCCAGCCTAGATGGAAATGTCCATAAGATTCCCATCTCCAAAATAACCAATGAAAATCTAGGCTGGAGGCATAGTTTGAGTGATAAGAGCACCAGCTATGACCCTACCAAGTGTAAAGATCTGTGTTCTACCCCTGGTATGTAAAAGGATTTTGAAGCCGGCACGGTGCCTCATGCCTGTAATCCTAGCTACTCAGGAGGCTGAGAAATGAGGATCAAGGTTCAAAGCCATCCCGGGCACAAAAGAACCTGAGACTCTTATCTCCAATTAACCCCTAGAAAATGGGAAGTGAGGCTTGGCTCAAGGGTAGGGCTCTAAGGAAGAGCTCAAGGACAGCACCAAAGCAGAGTTCAAGCCCCATGATCCACAAAAAAGAAAGAATTTTGTTGTGAAGCTGAGACTGTTGATCAGTGGTGAAATACTTGCCCGCATATGTGAGGCCCTGTGTTCCATCCCCAGATCAGAAAAAAGTCAACGGACTCAAAAAAAAAGTTATTTTTTGTTAAATCAGGCCATAACTTGTATTATACTTAAACATGTAGTACTTTTCTCTGTCTTATTGTATTATATGCCCTTTGGGGAAAGGCAAATAACAAAATGAGGAAAAAAATTGCTTACATTGACACCTCAAGTTATAACTCCTGTGTATAACTTTGTAAGGGATACGTTTGAATAAATCTGATGTATCAGAATATATATACAGAATTTAATGTATGTACATATATACAGAATATAAGAGATTATAATATATCAGAATATATATATGTGCATTCTGATAGATACAATAAGTTTTATTATGAAGGAGTCTTTTTCTTTTTTTTTTGCCAGTTGTGGGGCTTGAACTCAGGGCCTGGCACTGTCCTTGGACTTTTCTCAAGGCTAGAGCTCTACCACTTGAGCCACAGCACCACTTCCAGCTTTTTTTGTATGTATGTGGTACCGAGGAATCAAACCCAGGTCTTCGTGCATGCTAGGCAAGCACTCTACCACTTGGCCAAACTCTTGGCCCCAAAGAGTCTTTTTTTTTTTTGCCAGTCCTGGGCTTGAGCTCAGGGCCTGAGCACTGTCCTTGGACTTTCTCAAGGCTAGAGCTCTACCACTTGAGCCTCAGCACCACTTCCGGCTTTTTTTCTATGTATGTGGTACCGAGGAATCGAACCCGGGTCTTCATGCAGGCTAGGCAAGCACTTTAACCACGAGGCCAAACTCCCGGTCCCCCCAAGGAGTCTTATTTTAACAAAGGAGCATAGTTCATGAAACATAGCTTATGAAAATTTGGTAATACTTTTTCTCTTATTTAAATACAGGTTTTCTTAGTTAAAAAAATCTCAGGCTCTGATGCTAGACAGCTTTATGCCATGAAGGTATTGAAGAAGGCTACACTGAAAGGTAAGTGCTTCTGCTATAATGGTCATGTAGTCTAAACAAATGGAAAGGTTGCCATATTGCTCTGATGTGAGAGAGGGCCACTTATATTCCTGTTACTGCCTTTTTTAGAGACTTTTTTGTCCTGTGTTAAGAATCATATAAGAACAGGAATTTCTGTACTAAGGGCATTGCTCAAATGATAATAGCATTTGCATGAAGTCAGCCCCTAGTACTGTTAACAAAAGAGAGGAGAAAGAAGAATTGCCACATTATAAAGCAAAGAAGCTTATCTTGGGCTTTAGACAAGTGGAATTTAAGATTGAACTTTTATTTGATGAATTTCAAGCCAACTAAACTTTGATTTGAACATAAAATATTTTTGTTACAGATATTGGGTTCCTGCTGTGTTGTATAACAAAACATGTTTGTAGACGAATGGGAAATGAACTAGAAGTTTCGCAAGTTGTGTTTGAAATGTCCCTGAGCATTCTAGAAACTGTCTTCCCTTCAACCTTACACCATAACAAACTCCAGCCAATTTGAATTTTATGACTTAACATATCTAGGAAGCTTGTAAAAATTGAACAAATTACAACTAATTAACAATACAAAAAATAACATTTTGTACAGTGAAAAATAGTTTAAATGGAAAAGAGGAAAACACTTGCCTCAAATAGTAAATTAATTTAAACACTTTGTTAAACGTCTTCAGCTGGCTAAATCTGTAATAATTTGAACACTTCACAAATTAATTATTATAAAGTATAGCCCATTGAACTGAGTAGCCATCTCAGTTAATCCATAAGTGAATTAGGAAGATGGGAAAGTTCTCCCTTCCAATAGAGTTTCAACTAATAAATATAAAAAGAATGACAGAGTTAGAAGTTGGTAATAAATATCATTACAACCTCCATGTGAAGGACTTCAGAATAGTTTAAATAGAAAATAAAATAGTCTTTGCAAAGATGTTGGGTTTTGCTGGAAAAAAAGCAAAGAAATGCATGTTAAAATAGTGGGATACCATGTCATATGGCTGGAATGTAAATTAGAAAGCAGTTTACAATAAGTATAAAGAGCTATTATTAATATTGCTAAATTAATCTAAAAGAATAAACTCAAAAAGGAATTCATATTACTGAAAATTATTGCAACATTGTAACAGTAAGAATGTAAAAAACATACACCACTGAAAAATAAAAAAATTACGGAAAATTATGTTATTTGTATTTCAAATTACTACTACCTAGACTTTGTTCCTTGGTAGAAGAGAAATTTACCCTCAGAATGAAACATAAATTCTTCCTGCATTCCGTCTTATAAAGGTTTATTTCCATACTAATTTGTCTCCTTCCTGTTTTTCATTCGTGTCTCCGTGACCTTACTTATACTCCATACCCAGTGTTGTTTAGGCCCTCTTTCTTGTCCTAAAGTCCACTAGAAAATTCTTAAAGCTTGTTCCCTAACCCTCACTCTTTCCTCCAGCCTTTCTATGCAAATAAAACTGATATTGAGCTTACTTTTTTTTTTTGGCCAGACAAGTTATCTCATCAAGTGGTCACAAATTTTTCAAAGGTCCGGTAGTATCAGCTCCATTAGAGTTAGTAAAAATGTTCTAGTTTTTTTAAATAATAATTTATAGTATGCCTTATTTTTTTAAAAAAATTTCATTCACAACTTTGATTAAAGTACTTTTAGATTTTACATTGACGTCATCAGTTTACTTTTTTTCACTTGGAGCACAGATTTTATAACTACGTAATTTCTTTGGGTTAGTTATATAATATAGTACAAGTATTGTGAATTTAAGAACAATAAAAATCATACTTTATAGATACAGGCAAATTTTAAAGTAGACATTAAAATCTGTTTTTAACATTATCTTTGAGATAATTACAATGTAATACATATGCAATTTTTTTATAGTTCGAGACCGTGTTCGAACAAAAATGGAACGTGATATCTTGGTAGAAGTTAACCATCCCTTCATTGTCAAGTTGCATTATGGTAAGTGTTGAACTACTATCTGTCTCATCCCATTACCTCATTCCCCTACCACCTAAGTGTATTGTGATATATGAATGTCTAAAAGTAGTTTTTTAGCAGATAAAGTCATAGAAATTAAAACTTCTTAAATTTTATTTTATACTGTTTAAACAATACAAAAAATGGTTTCTAAGAGGTACCTGTAGAATGTATAATGATCCTTTTATTCTAATAATTAAAAATGATATACCACTGTTTTATTAGTCCATATATGTAATCCCATCCTAAAGTTAAGATTTCTATGTCAGCATCGTTAAACTTTTATCAACTTTCTATATAGCCATGTGCCTCTTCTTAGTGAGTAAAGGTACCATAGCTCTTTCCTATGTGTAATGAAATCTAATCAACCCACCCATGTGGTATGGTTTGTATATTTTACCTCATGGTTAAGAAAGTCTTTTTCCGCTGGGTGTTTTTTCTTATTGCTCAGAACTTATTTAGAACTATTATATTCCTGAAAGATTTTTGCTTGTTAAAGACCTACTGGTTTACATAATAGGAAATGCTGCAGGCTGCGGGCGTGGCCTAGCATGCGCACCTAGCATGCACAAAGCCCTGGGTTCAATTCTCCAGAACCACATACACAGAAAAAGCCAGAAGTGGTGCTATGGCTCAATTGGCAGAGTCCTAGCCTTGAACAAAAGTGTCCAAGGACAGTACCCAGGCCCTGAGTTCAAGCCCCAGGATTGGCAAAAAAAAAAAGTAGAAATGCTGCATTTGGCTGGGAGTTTGGCCTAGCGATAAAGTGCTTGCCTAGCATGCACAAAGCCCAGAGTTGGATTCCTTAGTACCACATACACAGAAAAGGCCTGAAGTGGGTCTGTTGCCCAGTTGTAGAGCAAGGAAGGAAGGAAGGAAGGAAGGAAGGAAGGAAGGAAGGAAGGAAGGAAGGAAGGAAGGAAGGAAGGAAGGAAAAGAAAGAAAGAAAGAAAGAAAGAAAGAAAGAAAGAAAGAAAGAAAGAAAGAAAGAAAGAAGAAAGAAAGATAGAAAGATGAGGCTGGGCGTTTGGCCTAGTGGTAGAGTGCTTGCCTAGCATGCAGGAAGACCCAGGTTTGATTCCTTGGTACCACATACTTAGAAAAAGCCAGAAGTGGTGCTGAGGCTCAAGTGGTAGAGTTCTAGCCTTGAGAAAGATCCAAGGACAGTGCTCAGGCCCTGAGCTTAAGCCCAAGACTGGCAAAAAAAAGGAAGGAAGGAAGAAAGGAAGAGAAAGAAAGGAAGAAAAGCCAGGCAGGCTACATTTGACATTCCCACATGGAAACTAAGAGAAATTAATGTTTTCTTCTAAGTGAAAATTTAGGGTGATATGATTATTAATTTTCTGAAAATAATATTTACTTGTGAATGCACTGACCTATGTAAACCTAAAAATTAAAACTATAATGGATTAAATTGAAATTGTCATTTCTTCATTCAGCTTTTCAGACTGAAGGGAAGCTGTATCTTATTTTGGATTTTCTCAGGGGAGGAGATTTGTTTACACGCTTATCCAAAGAGGTATTATATTTTCTCTAATTCAGAGATTGTTACATTGAAGAACCTGAGCCAAAGAGTTCTTTTCCTTTCTTTTGAATTTATAATAAAAACAATTTTCATTTGACCATCTATCTTTTTTTCATCCTTGCTTCTTTTATAGTATTTTTCAGAAGCAATAATGCATTAGCAGCATATCTTTAAACAATTAATAGTGGCAATTCAGCATGCATTTTAAATATCACTTTCACTTCTAAAATAATACTGTGGTAAGGCAACAATAGCACAACCCTGAATATAGTTATTACTTTAAGTGTAAAATTGAGGCCCTCACAATGCATAGTTAAGATTTAATAAGTGATTTTACCTGACTGATAAGATCATTTTTCAGATTTCTTTCTTAAGTAAATTGTAGATAAAAGCTATATATAATTATCATACTTATAAATAAATATTCTTTGAATATTTAAGCTCTCAAATGGATACTTAAAAATGGCACACACAAAAAGAAAAGAGATAAAAAGTATTATTTTATTTTAGGTGATGTTCACAGAAGAAGATGTCAAATTCTACTTGGCTGAACTTGCACTTGCTTTAGACCATCTACATAGCCTGGGAATAATTTATAGAGACTTAAAACCAGAAAAGTAAGAAATCCTACTGCTAAGTTGACTACTGTATAATATAATTATTAAGGAGATAGTATAAAAAGTAACCTTAAAGAACTCCCACAGCATTGCATTTAGGGTACCTGCACTTCATCACTACATACACTTTTGAAATTGCATTCTTTGATATTTTTCTGATGTGATTTTTTTATTACCTTTAAGCAGTTGTACAAAGGAGTTTCAACTCAACAAATTAGTTTATGACTACAGTATATTTTGATCAGTGTCACACATCCCTCATCTTTGAATTTGTATGTATGTGTATGTAGTTTATGACTATAGCACATTTTGATCAGTGTTACACATCCCTCATCTTTGAATTTGTATGTATGTGTATGTGTGCATGTGTGTGCCAGTATTGAGCCTTGATCTCAGAGGCCTGTGTACTGTCACTTAGCTTTTTCGCTTAGACCTGGTGTTCTACCACTTGAACCGCACCTCTACTTTGGGCTTCTTGGTGGTTAATTTCTGAGTATTGAAATCGTACTAAAATACTTACCAAGCTGGGTACTGGTGCCTTGTGCCTTTAACCCTAGCTACTCAAGAGGCTGAGATCTGAGAATTGCTGTTCAAAGCCAGCCAGAACAGGAAAGTCTTTGAGATTCTTATCTCTAGTTAACCACCAGAAAACTGGAAGTAGAGCTGTGAAAGTACTAGAGCACTAGCCTTGAGCACAAAAGCCCAGGAGACAGTGCTTAAGCCCTGACAAAAATAAATAAATCAACAATAAGCAAATAAAACACCTATCCAGAAATACTATTATGGGCTTGTAGTACTTACTATATCACTGTATTTATTAGCTTATAGTACTTACCTGTGTGTGTGTGTGTGTGTGTACACCAGTCATAGGACTTGAACTTGGAACCTGGGTACTGTCACTGAACTCTTTTGCTCAAGACTAGCACTCAACCAGAAGTTTCACTTCTGACTTTTTTGGTAACTAATTGGAGATAAAATTCTCATGGACTTTTCCTGTCTAAGCTGCCTTGGAGCTCTGATCCTTAGATCTCAACCTCCTGAACAACTATAATTAAAAGTATGAGCCACCAGCACCTGGCTTGCTTACTTACTTACTTCTTTACCTTCATAATTAATGGCATTATTCTCCACTGGAGTATCTTCTCAAGCCAGAAACCTGAGTGTCATTTTGCAATCTTCTTGGCCATGGACCAAAGAGCTTACTCACTAAATGCCATTTATTTTCTCTCCAAATTATTTTCTTAAATTACAGATCTGATTATCTCTACCTTCTGTGTCTGCATATGAACTCTAGCTCTTGCTTGGCTTTCTTGCTCACAGCTGGCATTCTACTACTTGAGCCATACCTCCAGCAAGGATTTTTGCTTATTTGATGTAGATAGAGGCTCTGCTTTTTTTTGCCTGTGCTAACTTTGAATCACCACTTCCCAGGTCACAACTTCCAGAGTAACTAGTAACTGGCTAACAAGCAGTTCTTTGTCTGTACTCTGCAGACACTGAGCAACAAAATAAGTAAGGTCAAAACCTCTAAGAGTTGACAATTTCCTGGGAAAGAGTTAAGACACAGGAGAAAGTGTACATCAAAAGATAGCTCAGTGAGAAGCCAGGAGTTTGGCCTAGCATGCGTGTAGGCCCAGGTTCAAGTGGTAGAGCTCTAGCCTTGAGAAAGTCCAAGGACAGTGCTCAAGGCCCTGAGCTCAAACCCAGGACTGACCAAAAAAAGATAGCTCAGTGACAAACAAGGAATGTGCAGAAAAAGATACATTAAAAGACAAGCAGATTGTATAGGTTATGTCAGGAAAAAAAATTAGAAAAACATGCTTGTGTTAACTACCTTAAAATTTACTGAGAGCTGAGTACTAGTGGCTCAAACCTATAACACTAGCTTACTCAGGAGGCTGAGATCTTAGGATCATGTTTTGAAGATAACCTGAGTAGGAAAATCCATGAGATTCTTATCTACAATTAACCACAAAGAACTGCAAGTGAAGCTGTGGCACAAATGATAGAATGCTTCCTTGAACACAAAAGCTCAGGGAAAGTTTCCAGGCCCAGAGATCAAGCCCTAGGACCAGTACAAAACACAACTAACCAAGAGAACGACCTGCATTAAAATATAGAACACCTTGGACCTGGGCACAGTTGCTTGTACATGTAGGAAAATACTGAGAGTTAAGCTTACTGCTCAAGGGCAGCCTAGAGAGTAAGTAGTTCTGGAGACGCCACCTCAATGCTGAGAGTGGTTAGCAACTACTGTTAACCCAGTTAGGCAGGAAACCCAGTGGCTAAACATAGTGTTGCACACCCGTCATCCTTAATAATACCAGGAGAAACAAAAGTAGGAGGATCCCAGTCCAGACTGACCCTATCTCAAAAATAACCAATGTTTTTGTTGATAGTGTTGGTGTTGGTTGTAGTGGTGGTAGCTTTGGGGTTTTTTGTTCATTTGTTTTGGGGTTTGTTTGTTTTTTGCTTTCTTTTAGTGGGGACACTAAAACCCCTCTGTACAACACTATAATAACAAAATATATTTTGCCAGTCCTGGGATTGAGCTCAGGGCCTGAGCACTGTCCTTGGATTTTCTCAAGGCTAGAGCTCTACCACTTGAGCCTCAGCACCACTTTCAGCTTTTTTCTATGTATGTGGTACCAAGGAATTGAACCCGGGTCTTCGTGCATGCTAGGCAAGCACTCTAACACTAGGCCAAACTCCAGGCCTTTTTTTTGCCAGTCCTGGGTTTGAACTCAGGGCCTGAGCACTGTCCTTGGACTTTCTCAAGGCTAGAGCTCTACCACTTGAGCCTCAGCTCCACTTCTGGCTTTTTTTCTATGTATGTGGTACTCGGGAATCGAACCCTGATCTTCGTGCATGCTAGGCAAGCACTCTACCACTAAACCAAACTCCTGGCCAAACAGAATATTTTTTAAATAACCAGTGCAATAAGAGGCTGAAGTGATAGAGCATCTCCTTTACAAGTGCACAACCCAAAGTCCAATTCCCAGTCCTATCAAACAGAAAGCATCTTTGAATAGTCCTTGTTGAGTTCATTTCCAAATAATTTTCAGTTACCTCTGGCTCACTACTACAAGGACTTGCCTTTGGGATCTCTTATAAATACATGTCAAAAACAATTTCACCTATTTTCTTTGTCTTCTTGTTAACAGTCTAAAATGTCAAATGATCACATTTATTCTAACTTTGCTTTCAGTAATTTCAGAGGGGTGGGTGTGATGATAATATGCCTGTGATCCCAACTACATGTGACATAGTAAGTGGATTGTGGGCTTAAGGATAGCCCTTAGCAAAAACCTAGTACCCTTATCCAAAGTAACAACTAAAACAAAAAGGGATTAGAGTGTGGCTGAAGTGGCAAAGTACTTTCCATATAATTGAAAGGCTCAGGTTTCAAATCTCAATACCATTTTAAAACATATATTTTTTTAGTTGTAGCTTATATAAATTTCTATTTGGTGAGTTAAAAGATTTTCTGACTTTCTTTTCTTTTAGCATTCTTCTTGATGAAGAAGGTCATATCAAGTTAACAGGTAAAAATCCTCATCTTACTTAAAATAGTCTTTCCTAGATTAATTGTAATACATTATAAATGTTTGTAATTATAACAAATGTCCCTGAATAACTAATGTAAGGAAATAGAAAAATAAATTTTTTCTACCCTATGTAAATTTTCTTTACAATTGATTATGAATATTGAGTAATACGGTGTGTTAAATTGTAAACCAGGCCAGTGGCTCATGCTTATTGGCTACTCAGGAGGCTGAGATCTAAGTATCATGGTTCAAAGCCAGCCCAGTCAAGAAAGTGTTCATCTCTGATTAATCACCCAAAATCTGAAACTGAAGCTGTAGCTCAAGTGGTAGAGCACTAGGTTCAGGGGAAGAAAAAGCTCAGGGACAGCATCTAGGCCCTGCATTCAAGCCCCAGGAGAGGTGCCCAAAAAATGCATTATTAGAATTTCTAATAATTAGTATAAATACTAGAATTGAAAGTTTAAATTTGATGTATGCAATTTATTGTGGGATATTTACAGAATCAATACTTATTTTGGCAGATTTTGGCCTAAGTAAAGAGTCTATTGACCATGAAAAGAAGGCATATTCTTTTTGTGGAACTGTGGAATACATGGCTCCAGAAGTAGTTAATCGTAGAGGTCATACTCAGAGCGCTGACTGGTGGTCTTTTGGTGTGTTAATGGTAAGGTTGTTTTGTTCTGTTTAGGAGGTGGGAATTCTTTTTTTTGAACAGTGAACATTATGAAACAAACTAGCATTTTTTTGCATTTAATATTCTATAGTACATGTAATAAATAATCAGAAAATACTTACCTACAATATAGAAGGACTGTGTAACCCATTAATGGTTTCAGTCTTATCCTCATTTGAAAAGGGAAAAATAAGCTGGTAATGTGGCTTGTTTGTAGAGAGCTTGCCTAGCATGCATGAAGCCCTGGGTTCAATTCCTCAGTGCCAGGTAAACAGAAAAAGCTGCAGGTGATGCTGTGACTCAAGTGATAGAGTGCTAGCTATGAGCAAAAGAAGCTCAAGGACAGTGCCCAGACTCAGTTCCAGCTCCAGAACTGGCAAAAAAAAAAGGAACAAACGAATGTCTGTCTTACCTCTAACCAGCCAAAACCCTGAAATGAAGGTGTGGCTCAAATGGAAAAATAGCAGTGTTAAACTGGAAAAGGCCAAGCAAGAGCTCAAGGCCCTGAGTTCAAACCCCAGTACTGGCACAGATACATAGAAGAAATAATGAATAACCTTTTGATGGATAATAGTTTCAGAAAATTTAGTTATAATCAAGGTGATGCTTGTTTGCCTTCTGGCCTTGAGATTTTTATTCTTACTTAAAACTAATATGGTTATTTTACCTTTCTATAGTTTGAAATGCTCACTGGTACACTACCTTTCCAAGGAAAAGATCGAAAAGAAACAATGACTATGATTCTTAAGTAAGTATTACCTATTGAAGATATTTTGATGAGATTTTAAAAAAATAATTTGAAATAATCTAAATGAGATTTTAGATTGCTGGATACAGTATAAGAAATAACTAAGCTGGATGCTTGTGTCTCATGTCTGTAATCCTAGGTACTCAGGAGGCTGAGACCTGAGAATTGCAGCTCAAAGCCAGCCCAGGCATGAAAGTTTGTGAGACCCTTATCTCCAATTAACTATCTAAAAGCCAGAAATGGCTCCATGGCTCAAAATGGTAGAGTACTAGCCTTGAGCACAAACGCTCAAAGACATTGCCTAGGCCCTGAGTTCAAGACCAGGACCCGCACCCCTCACACCAAAAAAAAAAAGGAAGATGAACAAATAGAATTGTTATTATTAAGTAACATGTCCTTAGAAAAATCTAGTTATCATAAAAATTCTGGAATAATCTTGGCAAAATTGCAGGTTTTACAAGGTCAATAAATAAAACTCTTACTATATAAATCTTTCATTTATATACTCTAGTAACAGAAAATGAAAATTCAAAAACATACTGTTTACAAAGAAAATATTAAAATAGCAAGCACTGGTGGCTCATGCCTGTAATCCTAGCTACTCAGAAGACTGAGATCTGAGGATGACAGTTCAAATCCAGCCCAGGAAGGAAAGTGAGACTCCTATCTCCAGTTAGCCACTAGAAAACTGGAAGTGGCACTGTAGCTCAAGTGATAGAGTACTAACCCTGAGCAAAAGAGCTTAGGTGCAGCACTGAGATCTAAGTTCAAGTCCTACAACCAACAAAAAAAATAAAATGATCAAATTTCTAGAGAATATCTAGCAAAAAAGTTATACAAGACTTACATGCAAAAAAATAGAGAATTTTTTGCCAGTCCTGGAACTTGAACTTAGGGTCTGGGCACTGCCCCTGAGCTTCTTGCTCAAGGCTACAGTGCTACCATTTGAGCCACAATGCCACTTCTAGCTTTTTCTGTTTATGTGGTACTGAGAAATTGAACCCAGGTTTTCATACATGCTAGGCAAGCACTCTAGCACTAAACCATATCACCACCCCCAAAATAGATATTTTTTTACACTGTCCCTGAGCTCTTCAGCTCAGTGCTACCACCCTACCCGTGGGCCTGGGTGCTGTCCCTGTGCTCTTCAGCTTAAGGCTACCATCCTAACCCTTGAGCCACAGTACCACTCCCAGTTTTCTGGTAGTTAATTGAAGATAAGAGTTTCACGGTTTTTAGTGCCTAAGCTGGCTTTGAACCATGATCCTCATATCTCAACCTCCTGAGTAGCTAGGATTACAGGTGAGAGCCACCACATTAAAGTAGATAAATTTTTTTGGCCAGTCCTGGGCTTCAGCTCAGGGCCTGAGCACTGTCATTGGACTCTCTCAAGGCTAGAGCTCTACCACTTGAGCCTCAGCACCATTTCCGGGTTTTTTTGTATGTATGTGGTACCAAGGAATCGAACCCGGGTCTTTGTGTATGCTAGGCAAGCACTTTAACCACTAGGCCAAACTCCCAGCCCTAAAGTAGATAATTTTTAAACAAAAAAAAACCTGTTTCCAGTTGCTCATGCCTGTAATCCTAGCCTGGCAGGAAAGTCCATGAAACTCTTATCTCCAGTTAACTACCGGAAAACCAAAAGTGGCACTGTGGCTAAGTGGTAGAACACTAGCCTTGAGCTGAAGAGCTCAGGACAATGTCCAGGCCCAAAGTTCAAGCCCCAGGACCAACAAAAAAAAAACCCAGAAAACAAAAAACAAAAAATTTAAATATCTTGGAGGAAAACCCATGTTTATATTATAAAAGACCCAGTGTTACAAAGATTTTGGTTCCATAACCCAGTATTATCCAATGGAATGTAGTTCAAGCCATGTATGTTTTCTAGTATGTACATTAAAAAGTAAATAATAAAAAAATTTTAAGCCGACATTCAGAGTATTAGCATTTTAACATGTAAATTGCCTTTGAAAGAGATTGAGGTGTTATTTTTTGAAATTTAAAATTTAGCATGTATTTTTCACTTACAATTTGTACTGGCAACATTTTGAGTACATCGTGGTCATATGTAGCTAGTGACTACTACACTGGGTAATAAACCTAGAGTTTCAGTGAAAATTAAATAAAAATCCTGGTAATTTTTATCTAGAACTTGATATACTATTGATAATGTTTGAAGAATAACTAAAACCCTCTTGCTCAAGATAAGAAGACTTGGCTAGGAATGTTGTTAGTGATAGAATGCTTGCCTAGCATGCATGAGGCCCTGGGTTCAGTTTCTCAATACCACATACATAGAAAAAGCTGGAAGTGGTGTGCTGTGGTTTTAGTGGTAGAATGCTAGCTTTAAGCAAAAGATGCTCAGGAACTGTGCCTAAGCCCTGAGTCCAAGCTCTAAGACTGGCAAAAAAGAGAAAAGAAAAAAATAGGAAGACTTGGTTTACTTGTATCAAGTCTTATAATTTGGACAATGTGGCATTGAAATTAGTATAGATAGTAGTCATAAGCAATAGAATAGAGGCCAGAAACCTACATATATGTCCATCCATCCTTATTTTACTATGGAGAAGTAATACGAAGCAGAAAATAATGCTGGAAAAAAGCTTATCATCTAAAGATGGAATTAAGATCAGTAGACCAAAAAAGAAATTTTAAAAACCCAAAAGTGGGGCTGGGAGTTTGGCCTAGTGGTAGAGTGCTTGCCTAGCATGCACGAAGACCCGGGTTCAATTCCTTGGTACCACATACTTAGAAAAAGCCAGAAGTGGTGCTGAGGCTCAAGTGGTAGAGCTCTAGCCTTGAGAAAATCCAAGGACAGTGCTCAGGCCCTGAGCTCAAGCCCAGGACTGGCAAAAAAAAAGTGCTTGGGCCATGAGTCATTAGTTCAAGCCCAGTACCCGCACACTTGTGCAAATGTGTGTGCATGCACACACAAATAAATAAATGCTTGTATAACCACTTTGGAAAGCAGTTCTTGTCCTCAGACAAATATATCCATATTTTCATACATTTATCCCACTCCTAGGCATGTAGTCAATTTATATGCATCAAGGTACACCAGAAAACAAAGCCATGCATAGCAACATTTTTGATAACACTGGAAACTGGATCACTAGCAGTAGATAAACCATAGTATATTCATAGAGTTGAATACAATAGGAATTGTATTTACATGCAAATACTCTAGGATTTTAGGACACCCTGTAAAATTGTAAATACTATGTGATTCTTTCTATAACATTTACTAAACAGGCAAAACTAAAGTATTTTAGGGCCCATATTTGGACAGTAAAAGCCACAATCAGGCCAGGAGTTTGGCCTAGTGGTAGAGTGCTTGCCTAGCATGCACGAAGGCCTGGGTTCGATTCCTCGGTACCACATACATAGAAAAAAGCCAGAAGTGGTGCTGTGGCTCAAGTGGTAGAGTTATAGAATTGAGAAAGCTCAAGGACAGTGCTCAGGCCCTGAGCTCAAGGACAAAGACTGGCAAAAAAAAATTAAAAAAGCCACAATCAAAAGAGGGAAAGTGATTGTGTTGAATGAAGGTTTCTGGGAATGTTATATGTCATGGTCAGATAGCTTATTCACTTTGTGGTGAATCACTGAACTATGTACTTTGGGTGGTTATTTTGTTTTGAGAGGAATTTTTGGGGGGCATTTTGTTATTATTGCAATACAAATGGTTAAAAGGTGAGTACTACGTAAATGAGTAAATGTATATTCACATTACTAAACCTTCATTTTAGCTTCTTTCTCCTTTCAGCTAATAGGCATGCTCTAATATTGACAAAACCAAACTGTTTCTATCACCTAGCCTTCCTTCCTATAGTATTTCAGTACAAACCCACTTTGAAGAGTAGTGTCTGCTTTCCATAACATTTTAACTACTTTGATTCCACAGCCAGTCATTTCTCCCACCACTCTACCGAAACTGCTTTCACTATTGTTGTCATTGGTCATCTGGTTGCTAAAACTCATGGCTGGTTGTCTGAAAGATGACCACATTCTTTCACACAATGTGTTCAACAGGTAATTCTTGCTAAGCACACTGCAGATAAAGTATAAACAAGATAGAAAAATCTCCAGTGATCTCACATACCTTGTTTTGATGAGAGAGATGAAGAACTCATTTAAACAAAGAAATATCATAATTGCAGGTAATAGTGGGAGCTACAGGATAATAAGCCAGGGTTCTCTAATAGTAATCCCCTTAGTCTGTGAAGAAGGGAATGGGGCAGGCAGCAGTTAAGGACAGGGGAAGATAAAGGAGTGATTGACACTGTTAGACACTCCTTCCTTCCCTTAGAAATATATTCCTTCTCTGGCCAGCACTGTGGCTCATGCCTGTAATCCTAGCTACTCAGGATGCTGAGATCTGAGGATCAAGGTTCAAAGCCAGCCCCATCACAAAAGAACCTGAGACTCTTATGTCCAGTTAACCTCTAGAAAACGGGAATTGGGGCTTGGCTCAAGGATAGGGAGGTAGCCTTGAGCTGAAGAGCTCAGGGACAGTACCTAGGCCCAAGGTAGGGCGGTAGCCTTGAGCTGAAGAGCCAAGTTCAAGCCCCGTGACCCACACAAAAAGATATTTTCCTTCTCTCGTCTGTTTTTCTTAACCTTTGACCATTGCTTTCTTGGTCTTTTTTTTTTTTTGCCAGTCTTGAGGGTTGAACTCAGGAACTGAGCACTGCCCTTGGGCTTTTCTCAAAGCTGTAGTCCAGGGATTTTTTTTTGTTGGGTTGGGTTTTTTTTGGTTTTGGGGGTTTGGGATTTTTTTTGGGGGGGCGGTTATGCATCTCTTAGGCCATGAATTCATAAGAAATAGGTTCCAATTGCCTATCTGGCAAGAACAAGATCCCAAACTCATACCCCTATATTCAGAGAGGAAGGAAGGTAAGAAGAGAGAAAAGGAAGGAAGGAAAAAGAGAATTTAAGACTTTTAATGTCTATAAGCTGACTTTTTTCATAAAAAGGTAATTACATAAATAAGACTCAATCATCAAGCAGGGTGTTAGTGGCTCACACCTATAATGCTAGCTATTCAGGAGGCTGAGATCTGAGGATTGCAGTTCAAAGCCAGCCCAGACAAAAGTCTGTGAGACTCCTATCTCCCCAATTAACCATCAGGAGACTGGAAGTGGTGCTGTGGCTCACAGTGGTAGAGCACTAGCCTTGAGCTAAAGAGCTCAGGAATAGCACCCAGGCCCATGACTGACAAAAACAAGACTCTTGATCATTTAACACTCAAGTGTGTTTGAGTGAGGTTCTTCATTTTTTTCTTTTTTTGTTAGACACTGGTACTCTTAGATATCAGATGCTTCTGCTCATTAGCCAGCGTTCTACCACTGAGCCATGCCTTCAGCCCTAGGGAAGGTTTCTTTTTCTTTTTTCTTTTTTCTTTGAGTAAGGCTATTCTTGTTTGGCTAATTTTCAGAGACAAAAAATTAATGATCAGTTGACTTAGAAGTGTTTTCCAGGCAAGTTTTCATTGATTCCATGGTTACAAAAACAATCTTTTCTTAGAATTCTGTAAACTTTTATTCTCCTTGTGATATTAACTTATTCTTGTGTTTTGTTTCTGTTTAGGCATTTTTGTCAAGATTATTTCATAGCTCATATTCTGTTTCTGAGCTCCATTTTCACTGAGTTAGTTGAATTATGATTGCCTCACTTTCAATGATTGATTTCCAACTAATATACCATGGGAACGTCCCAATGTCAGGCTTTGGGTAATGGTTTAATCCACTGATAATCATTATTTGAAATTAGCGTCTTCAAAGGGATTCAAACATGATTATTTTTCTATTAATTCTGCCTCACTTATCAGTTGGTGTTTTCTGAAACAGTGAACTTGCCCTCATCAAATAAGCAGTGTGTGGCCAACTCTTTTCTTTTGTTTACATTTGATTGGGGAGGTTGAACCCAGGACATCATTAATGCTAAGTATGTACTTTTTTGACCACTTTTTTTAAGTTCACACCAATATTCCATCTATTATGTTCCCGTACCCACCTCCCCCTTCTCACTTCCCTAACTGGTCTCAGCCTTCCCTGTAGCTACTTTTGTCATTTTAATTATGCCCAGATCATTCTTAAATCCATATACCAGGGACCAGACCTATATTTCCATTTACTCACCTTCATGATTTTCCCAAAACATATGGTATACATTACTTAACATCTTTAAGTTTGTCTATTTACTCTTTTTCCTGTTTTTGAACTCCCAGTTATCATTTCTATCCATCCTCTTTCTTATGCCAGAAATCTGGAAGCCATTCTTACTGTCTACCTCCTTCCTCCTTGCTCTTGAACATTACCAAGTGTTCTAATTTTTTATCTCAGAAAACTGAAAGTGGTGCTGTGGCTCATCATCATCGTTCCAGCCCTTCTTCTACATTGCATTGCTCACAGGTCTCAGGCCATGGAGACACCTTACCCAGATTTACCCTTGTGACTGGACCACATCTATTTCTTTCCACCACAGATTCTTCTCTGCTACCCTTGGAAATACCTTGGAAATAAGATTTGTTATATTAATGCCATTTCAAGACCTACCTCTATATTTCTATTACCAAATATAACAGAGCTATCTAAGTTTTATTCAAGCTATCCCACTTTTATTCAGGAGAACCATAATAATTCTACAATGTGTTAATAGTCTCTGAGAAAGAGGTACTAAAGACACATACCTAGAAAATAATGATTGCTTGTGCAGTTTTTTCAGTCTTTTTATATATGTAGTGTATTTTATTCTGTGTCTCCAACAGAGGGATATAGTAAATGTCATTATACAAAGTCAGTGGATCATGAAATATTCTTTAGTCTTTGGTTATGTTATGTTATTCAGTATCATTTTGGTAAATGCAGGCCAAATGAGTGAGTCTAATATAAATTCAGCCTTTTGATTGCTTTGAAGACTTTCACAATGACCCATGTTAAATTTAACATTGTTTCCCTAACGCTCCTTTCAGATGTCCTTCTGGATTTATTTCTTTGTATAGTAGGGTTATCTATATCTACCTTTCTCACTGAGTATGAGACCTAACTTTAGATGTATATCCATAACACTAAGCAGTGTGGATGGAGTACAATGATTTAGTAACAACTCATTGAGTAATAAGTGGATCTATTTCTGAAATAGGAATTTCTCTACTAGCCATTTTCTCCAGCTGTATTATTATTGTCACACAGGATTATTGGTTTCCTTAATTTGTAGGTATGGGAAAGAATAAAATTATATACTACTGAGCCGGGCTTGGTGGCTCACGCCTGTAATCCTAACTACTTAAGAGGCTGAGATCTGAGGATCGTGGTTCAAAGCCAGTCTGGGCACTGAAGACCAAAGACCAAGAGACTCTTATCTCCAATTAATCACTAGAAAAGGGGAAGTGGGGCTTAAGGGGTAGGGTAGTAGCCTTGAGCTAAAGAGCCCAGGGACAGTGAGCGCCCAGGCCCAAAGTTCAAGTCCCATGACCCACAAAAAAAATTACATACTACTACAGCTGAAATAAAGACCTTAAGTTTATCTAGGCCAGTGTTTTCCAGACTAGGCTTTGGAGTCTTCAATGTTCAGACAAAATTTTTCCCATTTAGTTCCCCTTCTTGCAAGGACTATTCAAGGACTGAGAAGAGGAAGATAACATGAAGCCCATTTTGTCGGCATAGTTTTTAATATTGGGTTCCTTAAATTCCTTTCGAAAAGGGATTCTAATTCTACAATTTGGGAGCCATTGGTCTAGAATCTAATCTGTTTGCTCTTGACAAAGCGGGTAACAAGCAGGAAAAAGTACTTAGTAACTACCAGAACTAAGGCTTGGACATTTTTCTTACACTAATGTTTTTAATAAAATTCTGAAAGTTGAAAAAATCCATTAAAATATGAACTGGGGCCAGGAGTTTGGCTTAGTGGTAGCCTAGCATGCACAAAGACCCAGGTTTGATTCTTTGGTGCCACATACGTAGAAAAAAGCCAGAAGTGGTGCTGAGGTTCAAGTGGTAGAGCTCTAGCCTTGAGAACGTCCAAGGACAGTGTTCAGGCCCTGAGCTCAAGCAAAAAATAATAAAATAAACTAAAATATGAACTGATATCCTTATTATGTGTTCACCTTGGAATCTGTACATAAATGTTCATAGCAGCTCTATTCATAATTCCCAAACTAGACATGATGCAGGTATCTTAAATTGTGACATATCTGTACAGGTGCTTGTTTATGTACATGATAAGATGACATGGTAAATACCTAAAAGCACAAGTAAGTGCAAGTAAAACTAGGGTAATCTGAATGAGATCTATGAATTATCCCAAAGTCACCATCTTGATTGTGGTTCAATAATGTATCAGCACTATAGCTTTGCTAGCTGTTAGCATTAAGGAAACTGATCTCTACTGATAATACACTGTAGTTCAGTTCAGAAGGATTCTATAAGTATTTTTAAATAAAGAACTTAGCTTTTGACATTTTAAAAGTAAAAATGTCTCAGCCAGGCATGGGTAGCTTATACTCGTAATCCTAGCTGCTCAAGAATTTGAAAACTGAATATTAATGTTCAGAACCACCCCAGACATTGGTCATGAGACTCTTATCTCCAATGAACCACCAGAAAAGCTGAGAATGAATCTGTGGCTCAAGTGGTAGAGTACTAGCTTTGAGCAAGAAAGCTCAGGAACAGTACTCAGGCTCTGGAGTTCAAGCCACAAGACTGGCACACAAAAAAGAAGGAAATATTTTTTTAAAAGTATCTCAAAAATGAAATATTATGTGGATTTATTATTTAGAGCCAAACTTGGGATGCCACAGTTTTTGAGTCCTGAAGCCCAGAGCCTTCTGCGAATGCTTTTCAAGAGAAATCCTGCAAACAGATTAGGTAAAATTTTTAATTAGTTGTTTCTTTTGTATGTTTGTTTGTGTTTGAAGGTTTCTTGAGCGGGGTGAATATTGAATGTGTTTTTGTGTTGCTATTTAGACAAATATTAAAGGCAATAACAAAAATGCTCATACACGCACATAGATATCTATGGAAAGAAAGAAAGATAAAATCTCCTTGAAATAAAGCTTCCATTCAATTTTTAATAGGTGCAGGACCAGATGGAGTTGAAGAAATTAAAAGACATTTATTTTTTTCAACAATAGACTGGAATGTAAGTATGTATGGAAATTTGCTTGAGGGATAGGGATGTCACTCAGTAGAGTACTTGACTAGCATGCAAAAGGTCTCGGTTCCAGCTAGGCACTATGGCTCACACCTGTAATCATAGCTATTCAGGAAGCTGAGCTCTGAGGATCACAGTTCAAAGCCAGCCCAGGCACTGAAGAACATGAGACTCTTTTGTTGTTGTTGTTTTTATGGGGCTTGAACTTGGGGCCTGAGCATTGCCCTTTGGGCTTTCTTTAAGGCTAGAGCTCTACCACTTGAGCCACAATACCACTTCAGGCTTTTTCTGTGTATGTGGTATTGAGGGATTGAACCCGGGTCTTCGTGTATGCTAGGCTAGTGCTCTACCACTAGGCCAAACTCCCTAGCTCCAGAAACCTGAGACTTATCTCTGATTAACCACTAGGAAAAAAAATAAAACGGGAAGTGGGGCTGAGGCTCAAGGGGTAGAGGTATCCTTGAGCTGAAGAGCTCAGGGACAGCATCCAGGTCCTGAGTTCAAGCCCCATGACCCACAAAAAAAAGGTCTCAGTTCCATCGCTATCAAAAGAATACTTGCTTGCTTGAAATACTTTTTAGAACTAACATATATCTGAAATCTTTCTTTTTTTTTCTTTTTTTCCTCCAGAAACTGTATAGAAGAGAAATTCACCCTCCTTTTAAACCTGCAACTGGCAGGCCTGAAGATACATTTTATTTTGATCCTGAGTTTACTGCAAAAACTCCCAAAGGTAAGTCAAAATTATAAAAATGTATTCAAGATTAGGGCATAGTTCAAATAGTACAGTGCCTACCTAGCAAGTAAAAGGTTCAGAATTCAAACCCCAGTATTCATACAGACACAATCAAAAAATCTTTTCCATGGTAATTCAGTATGCTAACCCTGAATCTCCTAAATTTTCTATATATATAAAACTTTTATCTTCTTCCCTCTTATGAACCATGAAGAAATATTAACAAAGCTGGGTGCCAGTGGCTCATGCCTATAATCCTGGCTACTCATGATGCTGAGATCTGAGGATTGTGGTTTGAGCCAGCCCAGACAGAAAAATCCATGTAACTCTTATCTCCAATAAACTACTCACAAAAGGCTGAAAGTGGCACTGTGGTTCAGATGGTAGGGCACTGTCCTTGAGCACAAAGAGGCTCAGGAACAGCATCCATGTCCTGAGTTCAAGCCCCAGGACCAGAAAAAGAAAAAGAGTAACAAGCAAAAAGGGAATGTCTCAATAACCACCAGAACAAAGGGCTCAGATAATATTCTTTCTTTTTCTTACTCAGTTGTTATTTTATAGTTTGATATGCCTAAAGCCTCCTTGTGGAGAGGATTTAACAGGTCAAAAAATTTTTAATATAATTTTATTGTTATTAAAGTGTTAGACAGAGGAGTTACCATGTCATGAGTCAGATAATGAATACATTTCTTTTTTGAACAATGTCACCACTTGCTTCGCTTTCCAGCAGTTTTCCCCTCCCAGCCCTGCCTACAAGTTACATAGTTAATTTTCCACATATTAAATAGCATGAATGCATTTTGTTCAGCCTTCCTCCTTCTCTCTCTATAACCCCCTTTTACTTCCTCTAAAAAGAAAAAAACCAGCAAAAGCAAACCCAACAAAAACCATTATTCTTGCATTAATGTTCTTCATAAAATTTTGAAAGATGAAAAAGTCTATTAGAAGAATATGAACTGACATTATTATCTATTCGCCCAGCAACATGAATTGCACAAGAATTCTACACTAGAATCTTCACATGTGCCAGGCGTGGTGGCTCACACCTGTAATCCTAGCTACTCAGGAGGCTGAGATCTGAGGATTGCGGCTCAAAGCAAACCCGGCACAAAAGTTCTAAAGTCTGTGAGACTCTTATTTCCAATTAACCACTAGAAAACCAGAAGTAGTGCTGTGGCTCATGGGGTAGGGTGGTAGCCTAGAGCTGAAGAGCTCAGGAACAACACCCAGGCCCAGAGTTCAAGCCCCACAACCCACAAAAGAAATAAAGAATCTTCAAATGTAGCATTGATAAGTTGTCTTATAAAGCTGCACTGTCCAGTATGGCAGCCAGTAACTACCTTAACCAAATTTAAATTAGTTAAAATTTACATTCTAAACCACACTAGATACATTTCAGATGCTCAGTAGCTATATGGGGCTACTGGCTATCATATTGGACCTCACAGGTAAGAAAATTTCCATCATTTCAGGCAGATCAATGGGATCGTGCTAAAATAACTAGTTTCTGTATTAAGAAAGTAATGATAGCAAAAGGCAGTCAGTACATATGTGGTGTGATATGTTAGTGAGGTATTATATTTAAGAATGTGTGTTGCTTCTATGTATGTATGTATGTATGTATGTATGTATGTATGTATGTATGAGATGTATAGTGGTCTGAGAAGACCTCCAGAATAAATAATATTCTTCTCAGATTGTTAGTAATTTTTCATTCTTTTCAGATTCACCAGGCATTCCACCTAGTGCTAATGCACATCAGCTTTTTCGAGGGTTTAGTTTTGTTGCTATTACCTCAGATGATGAAAGCCAAGCTATGCAGACAGTTGGTGTACATTCAATTGTCCAGGTGAGTGGATATCGCAATAATTTTACATTTGAAATGTTGTAGATACATTTTACTCTGAATAATAAAATTTTATGTGCTAGCTTTACATGAGCAACTCAACGTGCATTTTATATCATTGTGAACATTAGTCTTAGAAACCCTTTTAGATGTCCATTTAAAGATTGAATGAACCTAAATATATGATTTGAAAGTGAAATTCTAGGAAAAGTGATGCACATACAGACACACACACACACACACACATTTTGTCTGACCTCTCTTGTGCCTCAAAATGTTTATCAGGCCTAGTGTATTTCCCGCCTTGTAGGTCAGCTGTGATGGATTGAGATCCCTTGTTTCCTTGAAGCCTTAGAGCAGAAGTCAGCTTTATTTTCTGTAAAGATTTAGAAAATAAGGAGGCTTTGTAAGCTATCTGGTGTCTCTTATGGCTCCTCAGCTCAGATGTTGTAGCACAAAAGCAGCCATAGTGTCTAGCATGGTTGTGACATATAATCTCAGTACTTAGGAAGTCAAGGAAGTAGAATTGTTAGTTTGAGGCCAGGTTGGGCTATACAGTAAGATCCTATCTGAGAGGGGAAAAAAGGTGCTGGTATCTCACATCTATAATCCTAACTACTCTGGAGGCTGAGATCTGAAGATGGAAATTCAAAGACAGCCAGATCAAATAACTCCAAGATATTATCTCCAATTAACCATCAAAAAGCATCAAATGGAAGCATAGCTCAAATAGTAGAGCTGTAACTGTAATCAGAAAAAAACTGAGCAAAGCTGGACTCAGTGGCTTACACCTGTAATCCTTGCTACTCAAAGGAGGCTGAGACCTGAGAAATCGAGGTTCAAAGCCAGCCTGGGCACTAAAGTCTGAGAGACTCTTATCTCCAGTTAACAAGGAAAATGGGGCTGAGGCTCAAGGGGTAGGGCAGTAGCCTTGAGCTGAAAAGCTCAGGGACAGCACCCAGGCTCAGAGTCCAATCCCTATGGACCAAAAGGGGGGGATAAAAAAAATGAGCAAAAGATCAAAGCTAAGCTCTGAATTCCAGCCTCAGTACTAGCATGAATAGTTATTTCTAAAAATTAATTCATATTTTTATCAAAGAGGGAACTAGATGTGCCCACAAACTTAAGTTGTATGTGTGTAGGTACACACTGATCCTGGAGCGTGAACTCAGGGCCTGAGTGCTGTCCCTGATCACTTTGCTCAAGGTTAGCACTACCACTTGAGCCACAGCTCCATTTCTGCCCAGTTGATGTCTAATTGGAGATAAGAGTCTCACAAACTTTCCTGCCCTGGCTGGCTTTGAACCTTGATCTTCTGATCTCAGCCTCCTGAGTAGCTAGGATTACAGGCATGAGCCACCAGTGCCTGGCTATATTCTTGTCTTGTTTTGTTGTCTTTGGTGCTGGTATTGGAGCTTGAACTTACAGATTTGTGCTCTGGCTCAGCTTTTTTTGTTCATAGCCAGGCTTTCTACTTGCGACATACCTGGTTAGAGATAAGAATTTCACAGACTTTTCTACCTGGGCTGGCAAACCTCAGTCCTCAGATGGCAGCTTTCTAAGCTGTTAAGATTATAGGCATGCACCACTAAAACTGAACTATTCTTCATTTTTGTTGTTGTTGTTTTATTTTAGTTGGTTTTTCTTTCTCTTTCCTTTTGGCCAGTACTGGAATTGAGGATATCATACTCTCATTCCACTTTCTTGCGTCATGGCTAATACACTACTACATTAGCATTAACTGTCACCTTTTTAATTGGAGATGGTGTTAGCAAAAGACTTTTCTACCCTGGCTGGTTTCAAGCCACAATCTTCCAGATCACGGCCTCACAAATACCTAAGATTATATTTCTGAGCAACCGACACCCAACTTACAAGTATATATTCTTTAGAATTCAAGTTCTGCCTTATACAAAGGTTATTTGTGGTTGTAGAGGTTTTCATGTCAATTATAGCTGGGAGTGGCAACACAGCCTCCCTTAGCCTTTTTGTGGAAACAATAATTTGCTGTTCTTCATCTACTATATGTTATTATTAGAATTTGAATAAAACATTAACTTGAAGGTAAAGAAAGTGGTGTGTGGCTACTAAAAGACCAAAATGATAACCAGTATCACTTGGAAACCTTTTCCTCTACACCACAAGTTTCCATCTTCTCTGCATTTGCAATAGTGCTTCAAATAACCTATAAATGATTTGGGGCGTCAAAGAGATTAAATCACAGACAAGACTATAGGCCACCTATCAAGTATTTCTGCTTTCTTTTTTGTATATATCGTTTCTTACTGTTAACATAAACTGTTTAAAGGGTATATTTCTTGATATAAATATGTACTTGTAGAAAAGTAAGTGCTTTAAAGAAGCACTTTTTCTTTTGTGGGTGATAGGGCTTGAACTCGGCCTGGGCGCTGTCCCTGAGCTCTTCAGCTCAAGGCTACGGCGTTACCCTGGAGCCAAGCCCCACTTCCCTTTTCTAGAGGTTAATTGAAGGTAAGAGTCTCTGGTCCTTTTATGCCCAACCTGGCTTTGAACCTTGATCCTCAGATCTCAGCCTCCTGAGTAGCTAGGATTACAGGCATGAGCTACCATGCCCAGCTAAAGAAGCACTTTTGCATTTTATGTATTTATTTTGTTTAGGTATTTTTGCCTATTGATATTTAATATTAGTAGTGCATGTTGAGTAACGTATTCCCCTTTTATGAAATACACTAAAGGCATTACAGTACTCCTTCATCAATTTATAATTCTATTTGTAGCAGTTGCACAGGAACAGTATTCAGTTTACCGATGGATATGAAGTAAAAGAAGATATTGGAGTTGGCTCATACTCTGTTTGCAAGAGATGTATACATAAAGCTACAAACATGGAGTTTGCAGTGAAGGTAAATAGTTTTAGATTTAAAATCCATTATTAGCAGTTCTTTTTTTTTTTTTTTGGTCAGTCATGGGGCTTGAACTCTGGGCCTGGGCATTGTCCCTAAGCTCTTCTGCTAAAGGCTACCGCCCTACCCCTTGAGCCACAGCTCCACTTCCCGTTTTCTAGTGGTTAATTGGAGATAAGGGTCTCACGGTCATTTAGCATTTAGTGCCGAGGCTGACTTTGAACCACAATCCTCAGATCTCAGCCTCCTGGGTAGTTAGGGTCACACCTGGCTCAGTACTAGCAGTTCTTACTCATGCATATCAGTATCAATTAAAAAGTATACTCTTCTAGGAGCATGGACAATGGTACATGACTAATAATTCCAACTCCTAGGAGGCTGAAGCAAGAGAATAACAAGTTTTGAGGACAGCTGGCTCTATTTCAAAAAAATACAGTCTTTTCTTTGACAAAACTATTTTTGTTTTGGGGGAGGTGAGTCCTGGGGCTTGAACTCAGGCCCTGAGCACTGTCTTTAGGCCTTCTGAAGGCTCGCACTCTGTCACTTGAGCCACAGCATGACTTCCAGCTTTTCCTATGGATGTGGTACCAAGGAACCGAACCTGGGTCTTCATGCATGCTAGGCAAGCCCTGGCCAAACTCCAGACCCCAAGCATTTGAATTTTTCATCAAGCCCTAAACATGCACAAACTTATATTGGAGAGTCATGCCAGGGATGTGATTCATGGATTAGAATTTATGGACTTTTCATCTGTATTGACTCGCTTTCTAATTAAACAATCTGACCAAATAGTTGAGTAAACCTGGTTTATAAGTGGCTTGTATGTAGAATGTTTACTGAAGATGAAACCTAAGTTATGTGTCTAAAAATTTTAAAGTTTATGTTCATGAGATTTTTATGCCAAATATTTATCTTTTAGATTATTGATAAAAGTAAGAGAGATCCAACAGAAGAAATTGAAATTCTTCTTCGTTATGGACAACATCCAAACATTATTACTCTAAAGGATGTAAGTAGATTTTGAACAAAGCAATTATTTGAAGATATTTTCAGATCGGATCAAGGTAGACAAAGATCTCAGTATAATAAGTTAACAAAGCAGATAGTAGAAATGAATAGTAGGTATTTTTTTTTTGCCAGTCCTGGGCTTGAGCTCAGGGCCTGAGCACTGTCCTTGGACTTTCTCAAGGCTAGAGCTCTACCACTTGAGCCTCAACACCACTTCCGGCTTATTTTCTATGTATGTGGTACCAAGGAATCGAACCCGGGTCTTCATGCATGCTAGGCAAGCACTTTAACCACTAGGCCAAACTCCCGGCCCGAATAGTAGGTATTTTAATGTTAATTATTTTAGTATGTCAATTTACATGAATATATGCACAGATAACTAATATTAATCTTTATTAAAATTCAGGATTGATCAATGCGGAGAAGTGATATACCCTCTGGTGAATATAACAGTGAACCTCTATACATTACAATAATATATATATATGTATATATATAATTCAGGATTGATTAGTCTTTCTGGAGGCTCCCCAAGCTATCTTCCACATAGAATGAGCTAGTGCTCGTGTCTCCCTGTGTTACTTTCCTGCTTGCAGTTCATTCTCTCTAGCCCTCCAAGCGCCTACGTCATTCTGTGGTATTTTTCATGTGTTCCAGTCATGTTATAGTTAAGCATACTTCCTTTCTTCATGTCTACTCCCTAAGTAGCATTCAGTCTTCTTTTTTTTTTCCAGTCCTGGGCTTGAGCTCAGGGCCTGAGCACTGTCCTTGGGTTTTCTCAAGGTTAGAGCTCTACCACTTGAGCCTCAGCACCATTCCCAGCTTTTTTCTGTGTATGTGGTACCGAGGAATCGAACCCGGGTCTTCATGCATGCTAGGCAAGCACTTTAACCACTAGGCCAAACTCCCGGCCCGCATTCAGTCTTCTTTTACTACTGATGTTCACACAGGAATTAAGGTCATGTCTGAGTATTGTCAAAACTCTTAATTTCCTCAGATTAGCTTTTCACTTCACTGCACATTGTTAGAATGTTAACCATATTAAAATGTGAAGGTATTCAACTTAAGTGATTCTTTAATTACCATAATATCCAAAAGTTCATCCAAAAAATTCAAAAAGTAGTCTAGATGGGCCAGGAGTTTGGCCTAGTGGTAGAGCGCTTACCTCGCATGCATGAAGACCCGGGTTCGATTCTTCAGTACCACATACATAACAAAAAGCTGGAAGTGGTGCTGAGGCTCAAGTGGTAGAGTGTTAGCCTTGAGAAAGTCCAAGGACAGTGCTCAAGCCCTGAGCCCAAGCCCAGGACTGGCAAAAAAAAAAAAGTAGTCTAGAAAATTTTAGTTCTAACCTAATCTTGGAAACCTTCTAAGCTGTCACTATGTGTGTTTGTGTGTATCTTTTTTTTTTTAACATCTTTGTTCTTTCCTTCACTTGCAATTCCAAAGACTCTAAATTTTTTTCTGACTTGTGTTACAGCATCTTCAATGCTGTTTTGCTCTTATCTACGTTTGCTCCTCTCGATACCAGAGTAAAAAATTTGAGAGCCCATACTTTATTTTTCTCTGTGTTTGATACCTTTGGCACTTGTAGCATACCTTGAAACTCTTATGGAACTAATTCTAGTAACTATGTTGAGAGGAAAATTAAAAAGTCTAAAATTTCAGTTAGAAATTTCCTGGAGTACAAATCCAAAATTCTAGTAAGCTTTCAGAAATTTTTCTTATTTGTGCCTATCCTGGGGCATGAACTCAGGGCCTGGGCACTGTCCCTGCCTGAACTTTTGTGCTCAAGGCTAGTGCTCTGTCACTTTGAATCACAGTTCCATTTCCAGCTTTTTTGATGGTTAATTGGAGATAAATGTCTCATGTCTTTAAGTTTTGTTTCCGAGTTTTATATTCTGTATTGGTTGTGATGCGGAAAATTTTTGAATACACTGTAAGTTAATTCTCTTTAGTGTGTTAAACTTTAAATGGGAACATTAATAAAGCCTCATATCATTGTACTTATGTTTTGATATTGAATTTCATAGGTATATGATGATGGGAAATATGTGTATGTAGTAACAGAACTCATGAAAGGAGGTGAATTACTGGACAAAATTCTTAGACAGAAATTTTTCTCGGAACGAGAGGCTAGTGCTGTCCTGTTTACTATAACCAAGACTGTTGAATATCTTCATGCTCAAGGGGTAAGTCTTTTTACTATTAGTTGTACTCCCTCACATGTACGCACACCTTTCTTAATATTTGAAACAATTTACGTATGTGGAAGTTACTATCTGTATGTAATAAGCAATACTGTTAGAGGCCTTTCAAGTTAGAAGCAGAGCCACACTAGGTAACCCTAGTTTGTAATCACATCTAAACTAGTAAGGCAAAGCCATCCACCTGGCTACTAGCTGGTGGATGCTTTCCTCATTTCTTCCAGATAACAGATTTTTAGTAAATGGCAAAAATTATTTTAAAAGCATGGAAGTCTATGGAGAATAGCAGAGGAGTGGAAAGGGACCGAAAGCTGGGATAACCATTCCATTGATTTTTTTTTACATGTTTAAAATATATTTTTACGGTTTTAATTTACAAATACAATGGTATATACTTACAGTATACAACATAATATAAAAGATTATCATTGGGGCCTGGAGTTTGGCCTAGTGGTTAAAGTGCTTACCTAGCATGCACGAAGACCTGGGTTCAATTCCTCAGCACCACATACATAGAAAAAAGCCAGAAATGGTGCTGAGGCTCAAGTTGTAGAGTTCTAGCCTTGAGAAAGTCCAAGGACAGTGCTCAGGCCCTGAGCTCAAGCCCAGGACTGGCAAAAAAATTTAAAAAATAAAAAATTATCATTTTTTGAGACAGAGTCTCACTATGTACATATCCCCATCTTCATTTTTCAT